>NC_049990.1:18530117-18533007 GCF_000003815.2 Branchiostoma floridae | reverse complement strand
CCCTCGTTTCACACGCCATTCCACTGATGGTGAACCCCCATCAACATAGCTAGCGAGATTTTGTTTTCTTAGAAGCTACGCTATTATCTTTTAAGTCTCAGTTTTCCGGAGATTTACCCTATATGAAGGTATCTTTAGTGGATTACAGGCAGTTTATCGTGTACGAAGTCCTGAGAGGGCATTTTGAAGGTGGCGCACCAGTTTTTGGACGGTGGTTCCTCTACGTCTCTACGTGCGTAAAGCGAGCAATTGCGTCCCGTCAACGTAGCGTAAATACCGGCTCCACGTACTCATCTTCCGCGTTTCGTGACTGAAAATCCCGGACGCGATTAAGGATTTGCTTACTGCCCTAGGGAATTTGTTTTTGAGGAAAAAAGATCACAAACACTTGTTGAAGTTCGCGATGATTCGGTTGCACATATAGTAAAACGTGTTGGTGTTGCTCTATTGTGAAGAGATGGGAGATTCAACCATGTAGCGGCTTGCTATCCATTCTAGGGGGATTCCAACGGATGCCTACGAGTCACCATGGTGGTAAGTACACTAAATATCACAATAATCGGCTCAAAAAGCTTTCCATGTCTTTGAGAAAATCATATTAGCGTTCAACATCCTATAATTTGGATACAATAATGATGCTAGGGCGTGCAAATATTTTTGGGAGGATGCTACAAAATCGTCATGTAGAAACATACACTAAAGAGTACCATTGACCATTTCATTTAGGCGACCTGAAAATGGCATACGTACGATGGTAAACGTGTTTGCACAAAGTAATTGGACAATGTTGTGAATGTGCTTTTTGTTATACAACATTATAGTATTGCTTCAAGCATAGGACAGTGTTTGTATCCGATGCGGCGGCATTACACATGTAGATAAGCCGTAATTACGGAGAATTAATGAGACACACGGGGTACTGAGTCTGTGACCAGATGACCTTCAGAGATGACCATTTCATTTTGATAGATGTTCTCTTCAGAACCACATAAAATGGTTGCTCGTCACTATCCTCTAATTTAGTTGAAATCTTATGCTTAAAGAACGTTGTTGAAGAAGTCTCTTCATTCGTACACTGTAAATATTTCTGACCCGAATTTCAGATCATAACGTTATGTGTGATTTTACGTTTCATTTCATTTTCATTTCATTTATTTCCCTCAATTCTTGTTCACATTGCAACTGAAAACAGAAGGATTTGGCTTGTGTTGGCCCTGTCTTGTCTAGTTTGGTATGGTTTAATTTGCGTTTGTTTCTATTCGATTAAGGACGCTTTACTTACATTTGATACAAGTCACTTATCTCTAATTTCATTATGTGTTGAATCTAGACCTCAAATGGCAGACAATAAGGGCATATCATTTATATGCCACTTTCGTTAAATGCTAGAATTATCTTGAGGAGAGCATACAACGTATGAAACGCTTAGGGAATTAAGTGTTTTTATCCATTAAGACCTTTGCCATGTAATGTTTACCTTCGCCCAGAAGGTTGCGTTTTCTGTGTGTGCTTATGTGTGTGTGTGTGTGTATGTGGCTGTGTGTGTGTGTGTGCATACGTGCGCGTGTGTGTGCGTGTTTCTGTGTGTGTCTGTGTGTGCGTGTGTGTGTGTGCGTGTGTGTGCCTTTGTGTGTGCCTATGTGTGTGTGTGTGTGTGTATGTATATGTGAGTGTGTGTGTGTGTGTGTGTGTGTGTGTGTGTGTGTGTGTGTGTGTGTGTGTGTGTGTGTGTGTGTGTGTGTGTGTGTGCGTGCGCGCGTCCGCCTGTCTGAGAAGCTGTGTATGGATCCATATGATATTTGGTAGGTGGTTAGAGGTCGGAAATATAAAACTCGATAATGGGAATCCTATCGGTTTTTTTAAGATACTGCTGCTGCTCTTCCAGTTTTGATATCTCGTTTTATGGACATACTATAGTCGTAATTTTATAATGGTATATAGCTTATGATAATAATGATAATGATAACATTATTGCACAACAATTGTACGAGGTACAAAGTATGGCATCTACATGAATACAATGTTATAACTTATGTTACATATTCATCCCTGTCTACTAGTATTTCTTCTTATATTGTTTTACTAAGGAACAGGACATCACTTCAGACTAATATTAAGTATTGTTTACAAAGTGATTTCCACAACAAGCTACATTATAGTTGACGAATGTATTCTTATTCAATTCTACTTTTTAGGGGTTCGATAACCTCTTTGGATTTCTTTGTAATTGTAAACATACTGGCTTTTAAACATTAATGAACACCAGGCCAGCACACTCTGTTAATCGGCTCTATTGTAGGATTACACAGTCATGTAATGGGTTTAGTGTTGGCGGGGGCGATTGTATATCCCTACACGTAGATGATGTCAAGTTGAAACGAGTCCAAATTCATACCGCTGCGTTTAACCTTACTTTCGATTTCCAAATTCCGTAGCTTGACCAAATATAAAGTGGAAGAGGAACATAACCTAGCTGACCGATTCTGTACGAACAACTACGACATGTGTAGTGTCACCGAAATGAAAACAGATCTACAATTGATTGTAAAACAAATGTCAATATAAGTCGATGGCAAGATATACGATATCACTAGTAAACTGTTGGACGTACCGACTGGTAAGCATTTGATACCAGGTCAGAAAAGGAATGTCCTGCCTTCAAATACCAGAGTTATCAACCCAGTATTGAGACGTTCAAAAATGCTTTTGTCGCTAAAACGTTAACTGTTGTATACTGAAACTCGTTGCCATCAAGTACTATAGGGATATTGACATCCTCACGAGATAGCTTTAAACAACGCTTACATGTGTATAATTACAACTAGATGTGCAAAGGTTAGGTGTGACATGTCGTTCAGTGTAATATAACCAGCTGCTGCAGTGCCGCGTG
>NC_049990.1:18527097-18529229 GCF_000003815.2 Branchiostoma floridae | reverse complement strand
CGAGATAGCTTTAAACAACGTTTACATGTGTATAATTACAACTAGATGTGCAAAGGTTAGGTGTGACATGTCGTTCAGTGTAATATACCCAGCTGCTGCAGTGCCGCGTGCTGCGAAAGCTGGTGCATACGCGGGACTAAAGGTTATAACGCCTATATAGATATACAAATACAATCACAGAGTAGACGTACCTTAATCGCATTGTAAGTACGCGGTATGATTAGTACAAATGGCACATTCCGCTGTTGGCAACGGTACAAATGGAGATTTGGTAAGAAAATTGCGACAGTAGATGGGTCCGGGCCAAACAGGTACCATAGAGGTATTGGAATGACAGTAATGTGTGTGCATTTCACTTGTAGAGATCTGTGTGTTCATGTTATGTTTCTTTGTTTGCTTATATTGCGTACACGGCCTCATGGCGTAACACGCTGGCTTTGTACTGAACAGCACCAGCTGCATATCCGAACAGATGTACCTGATCCACTCACATTTGGAAGGACCAGTAACCCTCGATACGTGCACGTGTGGTGGCTTCTTTTACTTGCTCCATGTGTGGCTCCCCTCAAACACGGGACCTCCATAAAACCTCCTATTGGATCCAAGGGATGTCCCTAACAGACCCTATGTACTCATTTACGCCTGAGTGAAGTTTGGAAATTCGTGTTATGTGCCTTTCCCTTTGGGCACAACAACGTGGCATGTCAGGAGACTGGAACCTAGGACCAGTTCAGATAGCACAAGGTTTACAAGAAATACATGTAGAGACTGCACTTCAGAGAACTCCCTGACTGAGTCTCCCTTCTTGTACTAACCTTGGGGTGAGCGACAGTGCAGGACAAGCGTACCAATATACTGACGTCAATTTCTAATGGTACCCTCTAAGAAGTTAATACCCGATTAAAACGTCCGTTAGCAACAAAGGCAAGTCGATTATTAATATTATTATTAAAGTGGCTTTCGGCGAAGAATGTTTTCAACAAAGCGGTTTGTATAAATGCGCGCGGGGATTTCCCCTGAGGACCCGGATGATGTCCACTTCCCGCCGGCCTTCTTCAGACATATTATGGTCTCATGACACAGTATTCATCCTCGACCCAAAGTACTGCGTCACAGCGCTTGAAAATGCCGTAGTTAATCTTCTGTATGCAACAGCGAGGTAGAATCGTTGGAATAATCTATGCCGTGATAATAAGTCTCTGTAATATGTCGTCAAATCAGGACATATTTTAGTGCAAAATTTGTGACTTACATATACATCGTGGAAAATCTTTTCAAAATAAGAACATTTAAATTTTGGGAGTGACAAAGGCACAAAACCACGACATACACAGGTAATGTTTCTTCCTAACAGCAAAGCACTCCCTTGCGTTTGAGACCGCATTGCAAACACCGTCTATGAATATATGTGAAAACGTTTGGAACCGCATCGGTAAGCAGCGATGTCTATGTTGCAGTACAATGTGACCTGTCAGAATTGCTCTGAGGAAGGTGACAGCAAAAACTTGATTTTCTACAAGGAATCTATTCTGTAAAGCTACATGTGCTTCCAGTACTTGTCTGATAGCCTTAAAGTGCTCCAATCCAGGTTGATAGTAATTAGAGGGTGACTTTATTGTAGCAAATCAGCTTCGTCACATTATCAGATGTAATTAGCTAATAGCGACGGGATAAATTTCCTGGAGTGAATAAATGAATTTTAGAGATACTGACAACGGTGTTCATTAGTATGTGATGACCGCTTTTTAATTTATACCTACCGCAAATGCATTTGACGTAAATAAATGGTGGCGTCGCTACGGACGAGCGATTTGACAGAGTGCTCAACGAATATCATTGATAAAAATATTTTAAGCTTTGCGTGTTTTGATGTCTTTCTGCCCCGGCCGAGCTCCGAAGCTCAAATTTTTCCCGGTAGACTGCTGGATACGCGCACCCCTCGGTGTTCCCCATAGATAGGTCACCGCTCCTACTTGTTACCGTGTCCCGGGTTCATTTCAATCGACTTAATATCCCGAGAGCCGCAAGGTGTCCAACGTGATCACCTAGGGGTTACGCCCGAAAGTAAAAAAAAAAAACAATGTCATACAAAGTATCTTGAAATATCACACTCAAACATCGACAACCACAGT
>NC_049990.1:18522943-18526864 GCF_000003815.2 Branchiostoma floridae | reverse complement strand
GGCAAATCATTAGCTCTAAAAGCAGGCTCCGTGGTGGGTGTTTTTACTACCGTATCACCAAAATTCTCTTCTGGCGTCAAACCTAGATATCGCGAGTTATCCTCGCCGTGCTCCCGACGTTGTGCCCTTGGGAAAGGCACTTTACACGACCTTCCTCACTTCACACAGGTGTAAATATGGGTACCTGACTTCGGTCGGGGAGGTAAAATATTACCTTTTACGTTACCTTCTGTCTGTACTTTGTATGTGGCACTGTTGAAATAAGTTACTAACTTGAGTGCAGTGGCCCAATGTCCACGCCTGTCCCAAAATAAATACATGTAGATGATTTCAGAACTACGTATAAGAAAGTTTGGATCGCTTACAATGTGTTTTTTGGGAGGTTGACGACCGTTAGTTCTTTTACATTCACTTAAAATCTGTTACCATTTCTCAGCAAACAGATCTATTTACAGGTCCCGTTTAAAAGATTATCACGGATCATTTAATGGTCTTCTTCTGAAATCATGGTCAGCTTTCAGAGACAAGTTGAGGCTTTATACATTCGTCGTAGGACTTTCCGCGACAGGACTGGACGTCTACAAATACTGTTGAAGTTTGTTCCACTCTTTTCACGACTACACAAAAATGTAACCAGTCCCTTGCTTGTACTTTGTATGTTAAGGATTCTGCCATCTCCATTCCCTTGTTTGTGCTACAGTTTGGCCGGATGGAAACCACAGGCTTGGCTAATAAACCCTAGTCCCTTTACAGTCACGCTTACTGCAAACAAACGTGACCTTGCATGCGCCCGCCAAACAGCGAGCGTCGTATCCAAACAAGGGTGTAACACCAGATTTGATTGGATTAGATATGCGCATGTAGTGCGGTGAAAGCTACGTAGGTGGACATCTTGCCAAATTCTTTGATTGATAGCATGTAACGTTAGTTTATATTTATTCAAGGGTTAACCTATATGCGTTATTTTTTAGAAACAATGTTTAGTAATATCAAATAGAAGGACTATGGTTTCAAACTGAGTAAGGCAAACGTCACATTTCCAAACCGGGGCCCGACCGGGCTGTTTGTGGAAACGAAAAATAGAAATGCATACGTAAAAATATACACTAATAATGTCCACGACTATTCTCGTTACGTTTTGGTGTCTTTTATTCACACGGAAAGCTACCCGTCCGGGCCCCGGTTTGGAAATATGACGTTAGCCTTAGGCCTTGGTCCCAATTCCCAACCCGGGGCCCGGCCGGGTAGCTTTCGGAAATGAAAAATATGATACGAAAGGCAACAAAACACACATAACGTAACAAAATTAGTCAGTAGCATCAATTTTTCCTTGGTTAACATTTTTATTTTTCGTTTCCGCAAACATCCCGACCGGGCTCCGTTTCGGAAATGAGACCTAAGCCCACGGTTGCCCTCAAAGAGGGCGGATAGTGATTTACGTTCATCCTAGTCCATAATCTTTTCAAGTGGAATAGCTGCACTGTTGTATTTTGTCCGACGTGACACCGCCATCTTCTTGAAACAGGTGGTGTGGATCACACCTTACGTAGACAGCACACCGCCTTAAATCTCCCCCTCTCAGGATTACGAGTGTCCTCTTACATCACCATGGTAACGGGAAAAATCAAAGGACGGTAGAAAGAAAAGAGCGGAGGACGGAAAGACCGTCTCGCCTTTGCGTTGTGAAGTGAAGTAGAGGTGTTTATCGCTATGCGCGCGGTTTTGTGATGTTTCTTCTGGTGGTTTGACTGATATTTCCACTCACAAGCATGGTGGTGAGTTTATCATAAGTTGTGTTGCGTTTACATCGTGTTGATTTTATGTAAGACATTGTAATAAGGACCTTAAGAGAGTACAAGTATAGTTGTGTGCGTAGTAACTTCTGGCTAGAAATCGTAACCATGAAGGATGGATCCAGGACATCCTTTCGAGAATAGCACAAGAAGCAATCTGCGAAGTGTTTCGTGAAGCGTAAGGTCTGTCATAAACAGCGATTTTTACCTAGATTGGGAGACTTTCTCAGTTTTCCTTTTGTATAAGGTTTAACCTACTTTTTTGACAAATGGTAAGAAATGCTAACAACTCTACTATTAACGGTCTGACTCTTGTCAACACTTGAGAAGACAATAAGAAAGTTAATGTTTTGGAAAGTCAGATAAACATCAACAGAGTCGTGGATCACTAACACTTGTAGGTAACCACTCTATTACATAGTTCTTCGTTTATCACAGACCTCTTAAATGGCATCACAAAATCAATTATTTGTGTGAGTTTGTTTGTTTGTTTGTTTGTTTGTTTGTTTGTATTGCGCACCGGTAGACCACTTTAGGGTATAACACACCGGGTTTGTACTGAAAAGTACAAGCCGCATATTTATTTGATCCACTCATGCTCTTTTCAAAAAGTGCCATGACTCATGGGTTATTTCATGTGCTCTGTGTGTCTCTCCTCAAACACGGGACCTCCATTTAATGTCCTATCCGATATACGTTCATAACCAAAGATAACCTGTACTCATTTTGAAATTGTGCAAAGTGAGGAAAGTCGTGTTAAGGCATATCAGTGGACTCGAAACCAGGGCATCTAGCTCTGGCAAAACAACCTGCGTATACTGAGCCAATACACCAGTATATCATAACTGGAGGAAAGGGGACTTTTGAACGTCCTTTTTCGAAAACGGTGCACTTATCGGGGCAACCGAACGTCATATACGTTTGTTGACTTAAGTGCCACTTCATGGCAACGTAAGCAAAGACCTATAAAAGTAAACAAATTCGTAAGACACCTCGCTGATTTGATTACTAGTGCTGTTTGAAAATAGCCCTTAGCTTTTGTTTCTTCAGAAAAGAATGGCTTTAAAATACGACATCTAATATTTCTGTTTATACAGATTTTTTCTCTAAGTTTGTTTTGTTGAGACATCCTTATACATATAGAGAAGAATAATCATTCTCTTGCCACTCATAGAAGACAACATCGTCATTAAAGTTGGACTGAGGAATCACAATTTTGGTTAAACCTTTAAGTAGTAATCATTTTGTTACAAAATGAATTCCGCTTCAGATGTCGTGGGAGGGGGCAACAAATAGAGTGCAGTGAAGAGTATAAAAAAATTGCTAATAAGCCAACAATGTCCGCGAAAAAGGAGATATGAGCTATCGTCATCATAAGAAAAGGTTTATGCTATTTTGAAAAAAAGGATGCGAGGTATTGATTGCCATGTAAGCTCATAGACATAACGTTAGGTATAAAAGAGTTTCGAACTATATGCATTGAACTGAACTGACAATATGTGGATAGGTCTTGGTGATAGATGTGCATAGGTCTTGATAAGTGTGTGACGGGTTGTTCGGTGTAATATAACCAGCTGCTGCCGCGCCGCGTGCCTGCGAAGCTGGTCTGTTACGCCGAAAGGCGGTTATACCGGTTAAATGGATACAGATACAGAAACCTCAATATTACTAGATTTAGCTACCTTCTGAGGTACTGCAGCGGAACCTCCGGTTTTGATATATCGTTTTGTACTTTTCCCCTGCAGTATGGATTTATCAACCTGTGTCTGAAGTCCCTGGTTGTGGAGAAGTTCGGGGAGGAAGCCTGGGAAAACATCAGGTGAGCATGCGCAGTCACTTTTGTTTTAAGCATTCTGCGTATCCTAATAGGGATAAAGGTTTTAAGATAATGTACTTGCAATTGTCCGGTCATTGTACGATAGCCTTCGTCACCGGAACGTACTGCTCCTGCACGAACCCTGGTTGTTTGGGGCTTGGTTTGGTCAACGTTGCATTGAAATACCGCTTGTTGCACAGTATATGTTAGAGACATGGTTTCATGTAAAACGCACACGGGATTTTACCCTTATATACGCACGTACTTTCTTAAATGCGGCCCCTTAGTAAACCGGGGGTTTAGCAAGGTAGG
>NC_049990.1:18497515-18522741 GCF_000003815.2 Branchiostoma floridae | reverse complement strand
CGGCACGTTCCCATGGCATGTTGACACTTGTTATCTAAACGTGTGTCAACACAGCAGACAACACGAGACGTGCGGCGCTGTAACGTTATTCTTTCTAATCCCTGCTAGAGTGTCCCTCGCGAAGGTTCTGCCTAGCGACACTGAATAGTAGGATTAAGTACTCAACAAAGATAAGACTGTTGTCTCATCTTACAGAGAGAGAGAGAACGTCTTCGTAATGACTTCGCCATCTTAGGAATGGTTCACACTTGTGCATTTTTTGGTCTTGGGTGAAGTTTGAGGCCGAAGAAGTCGTTTTTGTCAATTCGATAACCAGACTGCACAACGGTGGATCAAAGTAAAAAAAAAAGTAATTTCTTTCCTGCAAACTTTATCCAAGGCAATAAATGTCAATAAGAAACACAAACGAAGTTAATGTGTGCACCACAACCATCGATGTAAAGTTGTATTCATTTTAACATCGATAGCGTAAAGCTGTTTTTCAGACGGATTGTAAGCTGTCATCATAATAGGAAAGAAATTGAAATTTTGAAAGACTGTATTTTTCGTTGAAGGAGTACACTTGAGTAACGTTAGACGTTTAAAAACGCAGGAAAATTCATATTCTAAGAAAGAGAAGAAGAACAAAATTACTGAAAGTTTGTCCATAACTTCTGAGGCGATACGGCCAAAATGATAATCTGTTTTAGCATGATAGCGGCCATGCTCGAACCCACGTCGCCTTCACCTGTTGAGGAGAGTTGTGTTGAGATTGTATTTTTGGCCAGGACTGTTTTCATTGGTCAATTGTTGGGCCATCTAAGCCCAAAATGGCGTGAGAGGTAAGGCCATTGACTGGACAACAGTTGTTGTACCTTCGCGGCGTGCCAGTGGCAGTGGACGGCATTCAGGGTGTGAAAGTTATGACAAGCTGTTGATTTAAGTGGTACTTAGTTTGTAGGAAAGTAGGCCAAGTAGGTGTGGATGATACAACGGACCCTAGGCAAGGAACATGACAGAAAGACCGCGTTAAACTGACCTACAAACTGGTATTGTATTTGTAATTTTTAGATCCTAAATAACACTCAAGGGATGTCCCTGTAGCTCAATTGGTTCCAATTAGTTAGTAACTGGTAGACCCCGGTTCAAGTCCCTTGGTCAGGACATCGTTTCGTCTGCACTATCTTTCCGAAGGGACGAAAAAGGGGTTTCCCGTGTTCGATGAGGAGCCTGGAGTACCTTAAAGGGAATGGACAGCAACTCATGCTTATAAATATACCCTGCTACTGAAAAATCAAGGAAACTTGCTGGCCTATGTGCCTCTACAATATAAAAACACACACACTAAAAACGCTCAACTCTAAAAGGTTGTCAAAATTATCGGAAAGCATAAAAGGTTGCCAAAATTGTTGGAAAAGGAATTGCACAACATTCAAAAGTATGGTTTTCTCTCTGTGGTCTTTAAAGTTGGAATGTTAGAAGAATGCCGGCATGTCGTTCTTGGCCAATCGTAGACAATTGTCTCAAGTTCTTACATGAGAGGACTTAGTCTTTGCAAATATCCTTAATACACAGTTTCTTAAGCTGAACATGTCCGTGAGGGAGAAGGAAGTATTAGCGCACCATTTGGGGGGGTGCCGTAATCTGTAGATTCAAACACAGGTCACTTGTCAGACTTCACGAAAGCAAACTCCACCTTCCTGTGCCACCTTTGTCGGCTAAAGTTATCCATTTCTTTCCATTCAAAGACGTAAAAAGAGTTTCGTAGTCTTTCAGACACCTTTCTTTACTTTTCTTTCTACTGTGGTGTTATTGGTATTAGTGGGACTAGTACTGTTAAATATATACCAGTATTACATGTAATCCTATGGGAAAGTGATATCATTATCTCAAGAATCAAACCTCCAACCATAAAAACTTACACTCAAGTGCTAAATACACTCAACTGTCATCAAACGCATACTAAGAGATTCTATACGGCAAATAAACCCCTCTAATGAGAGCCCTTGGATTGGCCCTGTAGACTCAGAACAGCCAGCTGACGATGCATGATACCACTATATCATAGGGGTGAAAAAAACGCAAGATAGAGAAAGGTAATTTTCTACAACTAATTCAAGAGGTAGAGATTCTCTCCTGACATAGCCACCCCTAAACTGCCATATTTTACATAACCCCGACAAAAAAGGGTTTCCAGTTGTTTAAAGCCTTGTTTTTATTTCGCCAACTGTGGTGTCCCTCCTGTTGTTATAGTTGTGAACCTATACTACAGTGTTACTGTTTGCTAAAACGATAGACGAAGCAGGTGTAACTCTGTCCTGTCCTTGATCTCTTGTTGACTTTTCTGCCGAACCACTCTCTGTAAATCCTTCCGACCTCAGTCATAACACAACTTTGCTAGTAAATCAACACCCAGGGGGAAATAGGGAAGGTGAACAACCTCTGAAACCACTGAAAACATATTATTTTACTCGTTAGTTAAGTTAGCTTCTCTGTCTACGTATATAAAAGTGTGGCGCCGGCGTGGCGTAATTGAAGGGTGTGAGAAGCAGATAGGTCCTGGGTTGGAATCCAATGCCATTGGGAAAGACACTTAACACCACTTTTCTCACCTCACTTAAGTAAAAATAAGTAACTAGCTTCGGTGAGGTACATCCCTTGGATAGGGCGTGAAATGGGTGTCCTTGTTTGAGGAGAGTCACACCTCAAGCACATTAAAGAACCCATCACACTTATCGAAAAGAGAATAAATTTATGAATATTTCTAGATATGCAGCATGTACTGTTCAATACAAACCTGGTATGTTACACAGACCAGCCGCAAAGTACTGTAAATGAATATAAGTTCGCGGGGATTTAATTTCGTGGTAGCGGGAAAAG
Source organism: Branchiostoma floridae (assembly GCF_000003815.2). NCBI lineage: Eukaryota > Metazoa > Chordata > Leptocardii > Amphioxiformes > Branchiostomatidae > Branchiostoma > Branchiostoma floridae. The sequence goes on along the minus strand of NC_049990.1, from coordinate 18,519,882 downwards.
GGACTTTTCGCGGAAGTTTTAAGTTCGCGGTTACACCATGCACTGTCATGGAAAATGTTCACGGTGGTTTTAAGTTCGCGGTGAAGTGGTCACCGCGAAAACCGCGAACATTACACCACCACGAAAGCTTCTGCATTTACAGTATCCAAGAATATATGAGTTATCATTTCTACATAGATACGTGATTGATTGATTGATTAATTGATTTATATAATTGGTTAATCAAGTTATTGATTGGTTTCTGATTGATTGATTAATTGATTATTGCCTTTCCCAGGCGAGAGGCTGAGGTGGAAGACAACTTCATGACGTACACATATTATGATGACGTGGACACCATGACGCTCATTGACGTGGCATGTCGGTGCCTCGGTAAGTCACGTGACTTTGTTGTTTACAAAACAGTCTGGATCTGTTTTACACAGTCTTTATTTTCGTATTTGCTGTGAGTCTTGTGACTACATCATTCTAAATAATGACGTATTGTTTGGACTTATTTCATCATTTCAAAAACTCTAAATATCATTGAGTTTTGCGAGGCAAGAGAGAGATTAAGATGCATTTCATAAGCATTGCCAAAAAAAACTAGGGGACCCAAACATATACCGCTTCTTCCTTATATCAAAAGCTATCTGCCAATGAAAAATCAAGATCATAGCACGTCACCATTAAAAGATACAAAACCGGACGTTCTGTTGCAGTAATAAGGTCACAAACCAGAACTCATTTTGACCGTCGTCTTCCCGTCGTCTATATCTACATACTAAAGATCATAACTGTACAACAATAACTAAATACAATCCATCCAAAGTTTTAAAATTATGTTGAGCACAAATATACGGAAAAACAAACACAGAGAGAGAGAGAGAGGGAGAAACACATAAAAAAAACTCAATTTTTCATGTAGTAATACCCCTGTCGTATTTGTCGAAAATCGATCGGACGACGATTCTGCGGCAATCGCCCGAGCCTCGCTTACAATTATAATTTCATTTCACAGCAATTGTACAAGGTACAAAGTATGGCTTATATGTGACAGGCTAGGGACGGTTTTCATGTGAAAAATACGCGCAACCCTCTGTCGATCTTAAATATGCCCGATCTTCCATCGATACGCCCGAAGATCGTGGATAATGTGACAGGGGTATTGATAACACCCGATCGCTATAGTAACGCCATGTTTGAGTTACAGATTAAACAGAAGTGTCGTCAGTGTGTTGTCCACAGTCAGTGGTTCGGTAAAGCGTGTGTGTGCGTTCACCGGATTACAATGGTGACATGTTTGATCATGTTTGTCTAGATACTCTCAATTAGTGTCCGAGTAGGCGGAAAACAAGCCCCGGTCCGTGGCTTCAAAAAAGAGAATTTGTTTAGTGATGACAGAAGGTTGACATGTGTGTGTATTTATCTTGTACTGTTATGTAATGTTATGTCATAGTTAGTTTCTGTAGGTTTTTGCCTTTCTCACGCGGCGGCCATATTTTCAAAATAGATGGTATATTTCGAAAATATTGCAATTTTATAATACTGTCGACTTGATAATCTTAAATATCCTGTTTTTAAAAACAACGAATATAGGTTACCCCGCGGATAAAGGTAAAGTAGAGTTACGTATGATTAAGTTGCCATAAATTGTAACGTTACTTGCCCCTTATTCGTTGTGTACATGTATCCATTACTTTCAAAACTGGCAGATCTATTCATGGTAGCTTTTCATTTAGCTTATGTAGTAGTAGACTGGTTTATTCGTTTCGCAGAAATATAAATGACACGAAATAAAAGCAACCTTGCAGCCGCCAGAGGAGGCTGAATTGTGCAGCTTTTCAATCACAATAGTGGCTTAGATGCAAACACAATTTATAACTAAAATGACGAGTGCGATTTTCGACAAGTACATGTACACGAGTTACTGCTATATACATATTTATCATATACAAACTATGTCACTTTTAAAAATCGTTTAAACTATTTACATCGGAATATCTCATGAATGTCCCGTTTTCAAAAAGTAAACGACTAAAACGGTACACAACGAATAAAAGTCTACTGATTATGCCTCTTACAATTGTTGCGGGATGATTATCTGATACAATTGTCACGCAATGGATAGCTGTTACCATTGTCGTGCAATGAAGTTCTCTGTGAAACCTTTATTTTTCTCAGCTGTTGAGAAGAGCACAGTTCTGATGCTTTTTGGCGAGTTCTTCTTCGAGTTCTGCGTGCGCTCCGGCTACGACCACATGTTACGGACACTCGGAGAAAACTTGGTGGAATTCATCGAGAATCTGGACTCTCTGCACTCCTACCTGACGCTGGCGTACGACAAGATGAACGCACCTTCGTTCAGGGTCGAGAAAGTCGACAGCAACATGTTTCTGCACTATTACTCTGATAGGAAAGGGCTGGCACCTATGGTTATTGGTAAGTGAAAAGGGGGCTGGGATGGGTGACTTTGGTGTACATGTCTAAAAATGTAATACTATGAAATGTATGTATTTGTGTAGTGTACGATATGTATGCACGTATGCATGTATGTATGTGTGTGTGTGTGTGTGTGTGTGTGTGTGTGTGTGTGTGTGCGTGTGTGTATGTGTGTGTGTGCGTGTGTGTGTATGTGTGTACGTGTGTGTGTATATATATATAGACATGTATGTATGCATGTATTTTTGGATGGATGGATGGATGGATGGATGGATGGATGGATGGATGGATGGATGGATGGATGGATGGATGGATGGATGGATGGATGGATGGATGGATGGACGAATAGATTAACTTTGGGCATTGGAATAACAACGTGTTATATCAAAGTAAAGTATACGTACATCATACATAGATCGAAACGTAAGCAGGTGAGACCTATCTGTTTATAAAATAAAGAAAATTCCAATATCCTATGTTCTACTAGCCTGATGAAACTATTTTCGGGATGGACACTGTCCTCAGTGGAAGAGAAAGTATAGGGTGGGGCCCGGATTATTTACGTAATCATTGTTATTGATACCTCAGGTTGCCATAGTGACGTTAGTTTATAAACCCACACTTTAGCTTTGAAATCCGGGTCAAAAGCGGCTTTAGCAAATACATGTCATTGTCTATAAGGATCGATAAATTGCAACAGAGATGACAAATAATACTTATTATTTCTAACAATAAGATATATCTAATGTTGTCCGACGAAAAACAACAAGTAACGTACACTGCGACCTCTGACGTTCACTTCGTTTGTTACAAGCACAAAATTCAGTCAACACTTCGTTATTCGATCGTTCTCAATGCATGCTCTTCAACACCCTCTCTTGAGCATACTTAGATCCACTCCACCCACTCTTGAACTATACAAATAGGGTCAACTCGGATGGACTAGATCGATAAACCCCACGTAACGTTGTCACAAACAAAACTGTACAACAAACGTGAAGTCCTACCCCCTGGTGTCAGCTACGTAAACAGTGGAGTTGTGAAGACAAGAATATGCCGAGAAAGAACTTACCTTATGGCAAGGAACTACACTGTCAATGATGACTGCTCCTTGGACAGGTAATGGTTATGTACGAGATATAGCATGATATCAGTGTTTAACGTTAAATGTGTGCAAATGTTTAAAATATGGGGGCAGTGAAGAGAAAAGGGGGGGGGGGAGACAAATGAAGATTCAACGTTGGCATGGTGTAATAGGGTATTTGGTCCAGACCCTAGAGGTCCTGGCTTCGAATCCCCTGACATGCCCTGTTGACGTTGTGGCATTGGGAAACGCTTCACTCTGGTGAAAATAAGTTCCTACATTTAGTTAGGTACGTCCCTAGGGTAAGACGTTAAATAGAGGTCGCGTGTTTAAGGAGGGTCATACCTTGAGCACGTAAAAGAACCCACCACACTTATTGAAAAGAATAGGAGACCATCCCGGTGTGAGTGGATCAAATAAATAGAGGTATGTCCAGAAATGGGGATAATGTACGAAGTTCTGTTCGAAGTTAGCCTCTACAACGTACTTCGTACATCAGGCCCGCCCCATGTACGAAGTTAGCCTAGTTAATTACGTCACAGATAACTGCCGAAGTTCCCCGATCTTTGTCGACAGCAGTTGTCGGAAGTTGTCAGAAGCTTGAAGTTGTCGGAAATTACGTGTGACGTAGACTGATCCTAACTTCGCACATTCCACCCATTTCTGGACATGCATGAATAAATCTTTCCGGATATGCAGCTTGTGTTGTTCAGTCAAAAATGTTGTTCAGTCAAACGTGGTGTGTTACACCGTGAGGAGGTTTACTGGGTATTCAATACAAACAAATACTAATAATGATCTCGCGGATCATTTCCCTTGATAGGAATCATCAAAGCTGTGGCCAGAGCCTTCTTCCAGAGCGAGGTGACCATGGACATCCTGAGTGAGGACAGAGAGGAGGACAGGACCAGGAAAAAGGAGCACGTGGTGTTCTCCGTGACACAGAGGCGGGTGGGAGGGACGGGGTCACAGAAACCACCCAAATATGTGGCACAGTCACACAAGGGAAGTGAGCAACAGATTAGGAAAGAGGTGCGTTTTTCAAGTGTGATTTTAGTAAGTTCGTCTCTTATTCGCTCTAACTGCTTTGGAGAAACAGAATAGTGAGAATACGTTTTTTCACATATTCATTTACGTTTGTAGCTATAAGGTACATATAGCAGATAAGCTAACCATCTATACTAACTGTATAGCTGGCAATTCATAGTAGATTACTAGCTAACTATTCAGAATAACTGACGGGAGTAGTTGACTGGCTAAGTATCGAGAGTATCTGACTAGCTAACTATCCAGAGTAGCTGACTAGCTGACTATCTATAGTAGCTGACTAGCTAACCAGTCAAAGTAGGGGACATGCTAACAATTCATAGTAGCTGACTAGCTAGGTTTTCAGAGTAGCAGATTGGCTCAACATCGACAGTAGCTTACTAGCTAACTATTTAGAGTAGGTGACATGCTAACTATTCAGAGTAGCTGAGTGGCTAACTATTTAGAGTAGTTGATTGACTAACGATTCATATTGCCTGTCTAGCTAACTACTAGTATTCAGAGTAGCTGACCCACTAACTATTGGTAGTAGCTGAGTAATTGCCGAGCTAACTATTCAGAGTAGCTGACTAGCTAACTATTTGGATTAGCTGACTAGAGACAATTTAGAGTAACTTGATAGCTAAAATACATAGTAGCTGACTAGCCAGTAATGCAGAGTACCTGACTGACTAACCATCGAGAGTAGCTGACTAGCTAACTATTCAGAGTGTCTGACTTGCTGAAATCGACCTCACAACCCTCCCCACCTCTAGGATGTTGAGAACGTCCTATCAAAGCTCGCCCAGCAGAACGGCGTCTGCCCCTTCCCGGGAAACGGCACCACGCCCAAGGTTAAGGCCAAGCGGTGCTGGGACAAGCTCCGGGGAATCGTTACCATGGGGAAACTCACCAACGTGTTCCAGCCGAGCTACCCAGACGAGCTGTGGGTGGACCCGCGGACCTTCTGTAACATCCTGCCCTTCCATATCATCTTCGACCAGCAGGTGAGTTTCGGCACACAGATTTTTCTCTGTTTGTTTGTTTGTTTTGTTTTGCTTAGTCAGAGCGGTCCATCTCAATGTCGTAGCGCATACCATAGTGTGTGAATGAGTCCTAGCAAAATCAGCACTGTCTGAAGATCGGCACTTGTCGTTTTTCAGAATGTATGAAAATATTCCTTAATGTGTCCCTTATCATCAGTAGAACACATTTTGGTGTGCATAAGTATTACAAAAGGTGCCCTTTAGAGGTATGTCATGGTTAGAATGGGACACGCTTTGAAATGCTACAATTGTACTTGTCTCGTCTACACTTGGCAGTTGCAATGTCCAATTGGTAAACACATGTCCAAATAAACGTATAAACAACGAGATGATATCAAAACGGATGTTCCGCTGCAGTACGTTGAAAGGCCGTTAGAAGGCCCATTGTCAAACTGGACCTTTATCATCCCGACCCCTATCCACCTACCAAATATCAGGATCCATTGACAGGTTCTTGAGTTATGCTCTTCACAGACACACAGACAGGTCGACAAACGGCACTAAAAACATGCCCATTTTGGCGAAGGTAACCGGGCACAAGAAAGAAATATTTACATGTAACACGTTATGACAAAAGATTAGATGACTTCTCGGCGTTGAGATTATCCAGCAGTATGAACAGGTATGCTTTTGTTGAAGCCATGTTTATGTTTAATACAGCTGCGAATCAAGCAGTCAGGCATCAATATCCAGCGCATTGTGCCGGGCATCCAAACCATCAACATCAAGGTCAACGACTACTTCGAGCTCATCCACCCCGAGATTCCCCTCAGCTTCGAGGAGATCAAGAAGTTCATCAACAGTCAGTTTATTCTGGAAGCCAAACGTATGATGATGCCCGCCGCGTGGGGAGGGCGGCCAACGTTACAGCTAAGAGGTAGGGCACTATACGATCTACATGTGTTCATCAGATCTCTCATGTGTTCATCAGATCTCTCATACTTCATGCCAGAAAATGGATGTCCATTCAGTGTATGATCTAAATGTGTTCACCTTATCTCTCATGTGTGCCCTCAAGCCAGATGATCTGGATGCCCAGCACGCAGTGTATGGTCTACATGTGTTCACCTGATCTCCCACGTGTTCATCAGATCTCTCACGTGTTCACCTGATCTCTCATGTGTTCCTTCAGGTCATGATCTGGATGCTAAGCATACAATGTACGATCTACATGTTCTCGCCATAGCTCACGTGTGTTCACCAGATCTCCTATGTGTTCCTTCATGCCAGATGGTATAGATGCCCAGAATGCAACGCATGATCTACATGTGTTCGCCAGATCTCTCATGTATTCCTTCAGGCTAGATGATCTGGATGCCCAGCATACAGTATATGATCTACATGTGTTCTCCTGGTCTCCCATGTGTTCACCTGATCTCTCATATGTTCACCTGGTCTCTCATGTGTTCACTTGGTCTCTCATGTGTTCCTTCAGGCCAGATGATCTGGATGCCCAGTATACAGTATGTGATCTACATGTGTTCTCCTGGTCTCCCATGTGTTCACCTGATCTCTCATATGTTCACCTGGTCTCTCATGTGTTCACTTGGTCTCTCATGTGTTCCTTCAGGCCAGATGATCTGGATGCCCAGCATACAGTATATGATCTACATGTGTTCTCCTGGTCTCCCATGTGTTCACCTGATCTCTCATATGTTCACCTGGTCTCTCATGTGTTCACCTGGTCTCTCATGTGTTCACTTGGTCTCTCATGTGTTCCTCCAGGCCAGATGATCTGGATGCCCAGCATACAGTGCCTGATCTACATGTGTTCACCTGATCCCTCATGTGTTCACCATATCTCTCATGTGTTCCTTCAGGCCAGATGATCTGGATGCCCAGCATACAGTGTATGATCTACATGTGTTCCCCCAAGCTGACCAGCCTGAAGGAGCTGGAGGAGAGGCACATGTACATGTCTGAGATCGCGCTGCATGACGTCACGCGAGATCTCATCTTGCTGAATCAGCAGCGCCTGGCTGAGATCGAGCTGGCAAAACAGGTGACGTCATTTATTTTGATTGGATCATTGAGACTTTTTTAATTGGATAGGCCTAGGGAAAACATGTCGTGCTTCTGGCCACGGTCCTGAAAAATAAAAGGGTCGGTAGGTAGGGATTCTCTATGTTTTTCTATTTTTCTATTTCTTTTCACATTTAGGTGATCCAATAGATACAGTTTAGCCATTTAAAACTGGCATGTGTCTGGCACTGGTATTTTCAACATTATGTTGTAATTCATACAGATATATACTGGATATGTACAGATTTATATATTAGCTGAGCAAAGAAGTACAATTTTAACTACACGTGCCTTTATCATTTATTTTCTTATTCTTTTCATATTCCTAATCAATCTGTTAACAGGGCATGAAATACAAGAAGTCTCTTTAAAATTTCTTCACTCACACGTCAGAGAGAAAATTTTACGTCCCTTGACAGTTGTCGAGGCAAATGAAAGGATAAAATTGGTAGGCATTCAATGGGGTTGGTCGTATAACCGGACAAATAAATTTTAACATTTCTTGTGGTGACCGCTGTACGTTAAACTGGATTTAAAAAGGTGCCGTAGACAAGTCTAAGAATGTATGTCAGAAGTGGGATTCGAACCCACGCCCCCATTCGGGGACCAGAATCCTCGCTCTGTATCCAGCAGGAAGGGACTTCCACCCTTGAGTCTGGCGCCTTAGACCACTCGGCCATCCTGACATGTGCTGACAGCTACATCAACAGCAGCGGCATACATTCATCGAACCCTTCAGCAAAGCGCTTAAGTCATAGCTTTTTATCAAAGCAACAAGAAATATGATGATGGTGACGATGACCATGCTGATGATAGTGATGACAGTGATAATGTCATTACTATGATAATATTGAAGACCAATAGTACCGTTTGTATCCGTGTGTGCAGCTATGTGCCTATCATCAATTGACCATGGAGTGCAGCAACCAATCTCTTCTCATGTGAATGTCTAAACCCGTATTGACTTTGATTTTTTTATTTCAAGTCTGTATTGTATTAGAAACCATCAAACCCCAAACCATTCAGTTTCACCTTCTTCCAAATTGTCCTCTACAGCATATTTTATAGCATTTAATAGTCATTATAACGCGTTTTTGTCTGATATTTATTTTTTGGTAACTATTAGTTTGTCAGTCCACTGATCTATGTCAGATTTTTGTTCTATATCTGTTCTTTCTTTATTTCATCTTATAATAACCACATTATAATTGTTATTTCTTGGCAGACTTCATCTCAACTCCTGCATGCTTTAGATATTTGGCGCTGTTGTTTTCTTACGCGCAAATAACTAAACAACAACGATAATTAATGTCTTCCCCACAGCTAGAGGAGAAGAAGGAAGAGTTGCGGATGATGTCGGAGGCTCTGCAGGAGGAACAGAAGCGCACGGATATGCTGCTGTACTCCATGTTACCCCGCCAGGTCGCCAACAAGCTGAGGGAGGGGCGGAAAGTAGAAGCAGGTAGGAAACTTCGCGGACATTTTTAATGGTCCGGTAGATCTAATAAACCTTTCGATGGATCCAATCACCTGGTAGGAAATGCAGGGCACCATGGGTAACAAACGCAGGAAAATAAACCACGACAACATCATATTTATTACTGCGTAGATGGGATGGACATAGCACGCATGCACCACAAAAAAGGTCGGTATTATTACCCACAATGCCAATTCGGTCTCCCAACAGGCAATGGGATCTGTGAAAAGTTTATGGGACGTAAGAATAATAAAGAAAATGACCGAAAATGACAATATTCTCATCGAGGAAGAAAATTCAAGATCCTAAATCATTTCATACTACCTGTCTGACCTACCATTGCTAGCTGATAATACTTACGTCACATTCTACTTTAACCAAATCTTAATGCTGGTTGCACAAGAGGCTTTTGCTTACAAAAAAGTTAAATAAGACAATATTTTTCCCCATTAATAATTCCCTTGGGACGGCGATGGTAAGACCACCCCTGAATTGAGAAATAGATATTCTTTTCTTTCTGGCAAAGGTGACCCCTAGCTTGGTACATTCATTAATCTCGGATGCGATGTTCGCCAACTTTGCAACAAAGCTCCGTCCAATTATACGGTACAGTGGCCAGGAGATTAATATGATGATATCCCCGGTTTGTCATATGTGTCATCTGACGACCCGCCACAGTTGTTGGGCTGACATTGGGAAAGCTATCAAATTTGAACCCTCCGCAAATGAAGGTTACCCCGCTTTGAGTGACTTCCTCTCCCCGCCCTCTTGACAATCGCTGCATATATTAAAATCAATTGAGAGTTTTGATATTATTAAGAGGGGTTACGCATTAATGGCATGTGCCACCTGGCGGGCGTAATAGTTACCACAGTTGCATGCAAGCTTGCTTGCAGGGTATTTCTAGCAGTTACATCATACGCAATACTCGGGACATGAATTGCAAGTATGTAGGCAAATTAACAGGTGAAACTACAAATCCGGAAAATTGTTATCTCTTCTTATTAGATTGACCAAATGAACTATTGTTTACAGGTATGATTTAACAAAGTGTTATCAATATCTAGATAACAATTAGGGACATGAGCTGTTATGCAGAATTCTCCAGAATTCATTCTGAGAACGTCAACCAGAATTTTGCAGAATTCTGGGAGCCTCAGAATTAATTTGGGTTAACTTTATTCTATACTAGAATAAAATCTTCCTTCAGTTATTGGTATTCTGCTCCAGCAGCAGATAATATCATGGTCTTCCCAAAGAGAACTTTTAAATGTTTTCGGGATTTACCCAAGGTTTCTCTGCTAAGCCACAACTTTCTCAGTATTTTCACATAGACTCTTCAGGACCCTCAAACCCATGGATTCTTTGCTCACATTTGAGCTCAACGTACGACAAAGACGGGGGGGGGGCGGTCACAGGCTATCTGGCACTTACTACCCGTTGCTGCAGCTACATGGCTCTAACGTCATGACCCAAAAATAGCAGAGAGGAAGTCTTTGCTTAAGTTATACATATAACTAGAGTTCGGGGACCTCATACCTCCATGAAATATTTATTGCTTTTATGTGGATGGTATGTATGTTTATAGTCGGTTGAATTTGAGAGTAATGGTTATAAATGTTATGGGAAAGTAGCGGTGTATTTATTTAATGACACAGAGGATGTCCATCTGATTAGTAATTATTAACATGTGACACTTAATTGTGTAATGTGCGTTTAAGAGGTCGACGGCATATGGTAGCGTGGTGTTCCTTAAGCTTGATGTTTGGCATTTAAACTGTCTAAGGTTGTCAGCATTATTGAGGTTCGACAATGTGCCTCAGAGTGGTGTGGTGGGAGGAAGTTGGGAAACTCAGAAAGAAGAAGGGATGTGGCCAACTTTAGTCAGATGGTGATTTGATTTTCCACCAATATGTCATAACATCAGCTGTTCACACGGTACAAAAACGAGATGCACACTTTCCTCTGATAGCCCTACACCAACTGTAAGATGAATACTTGACGCCAACCCCGTCTGCTAAAAAACAAGTACCATTGGCTACGAAAGAGACAACTAACAACTGCCCCTTATCGTAACGAAATCAGAACATCTGTATCGCCCATAAAACTTCTGACACCCAACCCATCTAAGATGAGAGGACCTAATGGCATTTTAATCACCATGTCACTCAAATCAGCAGTACAGTATGTGAGACATCCATACCTGTTAAGCATTACCGTTAAATGTACCTCAACTTCTTACAATTATACTTACGCTTCACATCTCCATGATATCCTAAGCAGACATAAATAAAACTAATTATCATATTAAAAAAACTCGGGGTTCCCCAAACAGCTGTCATACAAATCACCTCACTATCTGCTTGGAGCTAAGCACTTAAAGCACGATGCCTGTTCCAATATATCGCAGATATAGGGGTGATTTCTGCTATTATTACATCAATTATAACGACAGATACGGCGCCCAAAATCTCATCGATTCGAGCTTTCATCACATCCCACCAACACAACAAGTATGAAACCAATCCATCCAGCCGTTCTTGAGTAATCATCTACACAGACAGAGACACATAACAGAAAATATAACCTCCATTCCATGACATTTCATGGAGGTAATTATTCCAAGTGTTGGTTGGATAAAGTTTAGTCTTCATTGATAACCACTCCCCTTACGTTTGATTGACAGGTGAGTACGACGAGGTGACGATCCTGTTCAGTGACATCGTGACGTTCACGAACATCTGTGCCATGTGTAAGCCCATCCAGATCGTCCAGCTGCTGAACGAGATGTACCTCAGGTTCGACAGGCTCACCACTGTACATGATGTGTATAAGGTATGATTCACTCTTTTATTACCTCCGTAAATGGAGGTATAGCTTTTGGTCTGCGTGTCTGTGCGTGTGTGAGTACTTATCAGACGCAATATCTTGAGAGTCTTTATATGTATCTCGATGACATTTGGTGCGTAGATAGGTGTTGTAAACCCAAAAGTAAAGTTCTATTTTGTGCCCCCTGGTATTCGACCTCGGTACTCCAGCAGAACTTCTATGTCTTCCGATTCTTTGTCCTATACATGCTATGGTCCTGATTTTTTGGCGGCACATAGATTTTTGATGTAAGGTATGATATAGCGTTTATAAAGATGAAAAATGAAATGATCATTTCAAATGCCCCCCAACCATTACATTTGCAGGTTGAGACGATAGGAGACGCCTACATGGTTGTGGGTGGACTTCCGGTTCCGGTGAAGTCGCATGCGGAGAGAGTGGCGAACATGGGGCTGGGCATGCAGATGGCGGCCGGGCACGTCAAGTCACCTGTCACCGGCAAACCTATCCAGGTACTACATACGGCAATCATAAGGCGTGATGTTACTCTCTTTTACGCGGAATACACCCTGGCCGACACGTACAATTAGCAACATACCTGTTTACCTACTCAACTCTCCTACTTTACCTGGACGAAACACCTACTTTGCCTGCGCAACGTCTATTTTGCTTGATTAGCATTCATCCACTATTTCCACATGCATCCCAAAATAACACATCATCATCAGCGAGCTGAATGCATAGATAAGAATATCTCTATAGTGTTTTTCAATCCAACAGATTGTATTGCCGGATGAAAAAAAGGGGTAGGCAGCCTATTGTTAAGAAAAGGCAAAGGTAGTCCCATAGCCTTTTTGAGGCTGTAGGGGCAGTGGGTTGTTATCCACTGTGTCTATCCATCTATGGCACAGTATAGGGAGTTGGAGTCTATCCCTCTCCTTTCACCGCCTTTTACCTCCCAATCAATGGCAGGTATACGTACCCATTTGTACACCTGGGTGGAGTGAGGGAAGTCTTTCCCAAGCCGTGCACAACATCGATTGCATGTCAGGGTATTCAACCCAGTATCTCTGGGTTCTAGGCCAAAGCATTACGCTAACACGACGCCACTGCAATGCTCACGGTAAAACAAATGTGTAAGCTCTCAAATGTAGACATTAAGAATGAAAAGTGTCGTCTATATACAAAAATTTTCTGTCAGAAGATGGATTAAAACCCATGCCTCCAAAACTGGAAAACAGAATCCTAACTCTCTCTAGCAGCAGCCAAAACATTTATTGAGAAGTGTCCTGTATTATTAAAAAAGTATGTCAGAAGTGGGATTCGAACCCACGCCCCCATTCGGGGACCAGAATCCTCGCTCTGTACCCAGCAGGAAGGGACTTCCACCCTTGAGTCTGGCGCCTTAGACCACTCGGCCATCCTGACATGTACTGACGTGACAGCTGTAGCAACAGCTGCAACATTTACTCTCCAAGCAGATGTTACGGTTGGGGCGCTAATAGCGGCCGCGATTTATTTCGTCTGCCTCCCTAAATAGATAGAGGGACCACGCCCACTACCAGCCGCATAACCGAAGCTCTGCTTGCAGAATAGCAACATGTGGTAATCGCTGAACAAAACGAAAATGTCTTAGCATCAAGGGGAAAAAATCGGCGACCACTAGCTATGATGATGGTTATGATGATGGAAATGATGATGACAGTAACGACAGTTGCAATAATGATGAATTGATGATGATGGTAAAATGATAATGGTGAGGATGGTGACGATACAATACATACGGTAGAAGCCAGTCAATTGCACAACGAATAACTGCACGGAACTCCAAAGTCCCGTAGTGGTGCAACTGAATAACTTCACTTTGTTGCATCATCCGGATAATTAAACGGCTTGTACTGTAAGCAACACAGTATTAAATTGGACTTACCCAATTTTGAACTGTCTATCAATCCAGTCTTTATCAAGAGTTATGCAATCTGTGACGTCACGTTATGCAGATACAACACGTGACTCGGGGATCATGAGTTGTGTATAGGAAGTCTATGGTGCCCCCCGTCTCTGTTGAGGGATGGGTGTAAAGCCCTGTTATAGATGGCCATGGGTTGTTTTATTCTTCTTACAAAAATTTCTGTCCCAGATTCTTATTGCGTCCAATTCTAGACACAATAGAAGCTGTTGCATTCCTTTTATGTACCAGAGTGTTGTCTCTTCGTAGATGTGCAACGTCACGGTTTGAAATCCACTATTACAGTATACAAGACATGATATTTATCTTGTTGTACTTGTTTGATTCTCCAGATCCGTGTGGGTATCCATACGGGACCTGTAGTGGCGGGAGTGGTGGGGGAGAAAATGCCGAGGTACTGTCTGTTCGGCGACACCGTCAACACGGCCTCCCGGATGGAGAGTCACGGAGTGCCGGGGAAGGTCCATATCAGTCCCGCTACGTACAAGTCAGTTCCGCTTTCCTTCACAATTTGTTTGTAGAGTTCATGTGTATTTTTAATGATTTCTGTTATTCAGGTTAGAATTTCTAGAAGCAGAAAGAACTCAAGCGGTCGATAACAACCCCCCCCCCCCCCTAGCACAATTCATTAATTACGTACTGTATATAGTCATAGACCTTAGACGAGACGAGTATCATTGTATAATTTGATTTATCGTTGTTGCCTTACATTGTACAAATGACGTCAAATGATTAAAGTTCATTCACTATAGACCTCAGTATAACCAAGGAGGTTATAGGGAAACATATAACCTCATTGGTATAAGTAATACCTGCTTAACAATCGATGAAAACATCAGATCAGGCATTATCCATTTTTGAAAAACATTTAGAAATGCCGCAATAATTTGACGCAACAAGAGCAACCCAGTGAAATACCCGCTTTAGATACTGTATTTGATAAAATACTCAGCTAAAAGGGAACCTGTCCACATCATCGATCATATCATTGAAATGTCAATCGTATCCGTGCTTGCAACTCATAAAGTATTGTTGTGTCCTCCAAATTCTCAGAGCGTTGCGCGGGAAAAGCTTCATCATCAAAGAGCGCGGTGAGATCAATGTGAAGGGGAAGGGTCCGATGTACACGTATTACGTCATCGCTAACGGTGAGGCCACGGAGGACATGTTGATGGGCCGCCCCCAGCGGAGTAGGAGGTCCTCCCGCAGTATCACCCCCTCACCGGCCAGGACGGAGGGGGCAAGGGAGGACAAGGGGGGAGAAAACCACAAATCACCGGCATCAGGGAAAGGCAAAGGTGAAAACATGTCTTTTGTATATTCCATCATGGCTTAAATTAGCTATAGAGTGGTTGTAACAAGAAGAAACACCAGAGCAAACCGCTAGGCGGCCCAAACCTACACCACTTTTTCTAAGCTTTAATAGCTATCCGTCAAACAAAAAATCAAGACAATAGCATTTCCAGGACAAAAGGCACAAAATATTAAGTTCTGCTGCAGTACCAAGGTCGCACATCAGGCGTCCCAAAGTTGACTTAGGAATTGTACACCCACCCATATACCAACTATAATATTCTTAAGCTACGGTGTCTACAAATATCTGGAAACAAAAACAAACAAATACGGGTCTACATACAAGCACATGTACACGCAAAACAATACCTCCATTTTTCATGGAAGTAATCATCACAATGACGCACTCAGTCTTGGGTACGTCATCCCCTCTTCCGTAAGTGATCCCTCCCTGACATGCGTCAACGTCACGAGTGCGTCACGTCAGGAGTGACGCATTTCAAAATGACCGGACCCGATACCCGATGAAGACCAACTTAAAGATCAAAATTCGTAAAGCTATTTTTCGATGTGGTGGAAGAAAGCCAATCAACTTCACATACAGACACCAACGAGCTTCTGTTCTAAGACCCTCAATAAACGTATATACTGTACACCTGTAAAAACTGTAAAATCAACATGTACTTGTCTCTTGCAGATGACGAGCCAGAATCTGACATGGTGGTGATGGTGTATGAGGACAGCCATGAAGTATCCGGACAACAAGTCAACCCGCCCGGTAGCACAAAAACATGCAACGGTACAGTCAGGCACCCACAAATATAATAGTACACAGTCTTCTCCTCTTTTAAATCTGTTTTTATACATATACTCTGGAACGTTTATGTTGAGGGGCAGAAAAGTTATATAGGTCGTGTTTCTCCTTTTCTCAACATATCTTTCTTCGCACTTTGCATTCATTTTATTTTAATACCTATAGCTACGTTTCAAAAAAAAATTATCCAGCCATCAGTTTTATAGAAAGGGCAATAATAACATTCGCATGATTGGTAAAGTTTGGACATTATCTAACCTAGACGTGACTTCTCCATACACACAATTCAAGTAATAAAGTCTTAAAGATAAAATGCCCAACCTTTGACAAATCCAGTTCCAAGATAGAACCACGAAGTTTTGGAGGTCTTTGAGCGCCGTTGTGATTTTACATCTTTTGCTCAATTTACAGGTGTAAACAAAGGGAAGAAATCGACCGAAGCGGACAGCAAGTCGAAGCCGGGAACCGGTACCCTACCCCCGGACGACGACCCCGTGACCCTCCCGGCGGACCCCAGGCCACCAAAAGCCAAACCTAAGAACAAACGCAAGAAAGAGAAGACACAGTCCAAGCTGTGTGTCCTCTTGTAACAGAACAAAAAGAACAAACTATGTCAAGTGAAAGAGTTGATCCGCCACATATTCGACCAGATCTTCTTCATGATCTGATTACTCGGTGCTCCGAACACGTGACCTTCTAGGAGTGTGACGTGTACAACGGGTCAAAGGTGGTTGAAAGTCGGTATCGTCCCGGTCCAATGAAAGTCACCCGGTCTAGTTAGGGATAGCTTCTTTTACTCCCCTCACCAAGTAGTCAATTAACTCTCAAAATACTCGACAAAGCGAATTATTTTCTCATTTGCTGATATTATCTATAATTGAACATTATTCCGCTGTTTCAAAAATAGTAAGCATTTTCAGCACCTACTCCGCATGACATCCAACTGTACACTATGTACTTGTAAATTCTAGCCACCCTTTGGTGTAATATTTGTAAAATGTGGGACCTAAATTCAGATGCAAAACTTCTACTTGTAAAGTGACATACTGTTGATATATATAACGTATTTGCACTATCGTCTGGACGAGTATAAGTTAATTGCAAAGAGAAGTAAGTTCTTCCACTACCAGTTAATAATAGATATTCGATGTAGAAAGTACCATATTTTGTATGTTTTGTGTTTGAGATAACGTTTTAAAACATTGTAAATAGGACCATTTTATTACTGTCATGCTCCTTCAATGCATATATATATGAATCTTCGTCTGAATTACATTGTACATGTTAAGTTTTTGATTTTGATTTGCGTGTGTTCAACTGAATAGGTTACAAATTCCCGAGAACACGGGATGGCAAGACGGTGAGATTTTCTACCATTATATTTATTCTCTAAACGAATATGCGGTAATTCCATTATTTTATACCATGTAACTATCTCATCTTGTTTCCAAGGTTGACATGATGTTGGTTGCATTTGCTTTTGCTGTATGATATTGTAAGGCATTCCACTTCTTTCTTATTTTTCAGTTGGACTTTTGTTTGTATAGCTCTTTGTATATCTGTTCAATTAATCAATTCACTAAGACCCTAATAAGGCTAACGTCACATTTCCAAACCGGGGCCCGGCCGGGCAGCTTTCGGGAGCAAAAATAATAATATGAAATGCATCAAGATACACAAAATGTCAACTTAAGATTCATGGGCATGATTTGTGTATATTTCTAGGTATACATTGTAATTTTTCGTTTCTTAAAACATCCCGGCCGGGCCCCGGTTTTGAAATGTGACCTAAGCCTAAGGGGGACTGCAGGCCAGTCCATGTGCTGTATTTGTACATTCGAGCGTGAACCCTACGTAGCCCCGTGGGATACCCTACGGCACTCGGTATATATTTGAGTACGGCCGGGCCCGGGTTTCTTTTAAGTCGGAATCAAAATCATTCCCAGTGGACGCCGGGACCTATCATTGGGAGTGCCCCCTCAGTATCTAGCAGTCCACCGGGAAAAATTTGTGGCTTCGGAGCCCGACAGGGGCTACATCCCTGACGGGCACAGGTGCACCTGAGGCGGTAGCTTTAGTGCCGATATGCGTACCGAAGTAACATAACGAACGAATAGATAGATGGTATTGTACAAAGTATCACGCCATTATCGCTCTTTCTGCAGCAAAGTGATCTGTTTTCATAAACCACGATTTTCCCCCGAGTGAACCTTGTAAAATTTCCGTCTTGTTTTGCCAGTACAATTTTATCATAATTACATAACATAAGCACAGTTGAATAAAAACAACAAAATATACATGGCAAGAAATTGGACATTGTGAAACATGGGGCATTTCCAAACCTAAGATTTTACTCGTAGCCACTGAAGGCAGACTGTTATGAAAACACAATGATGTATTTAAATCGATAACCCACTGGTTTGTAAGTTTTTTTGTAAGTTTTTGAAATGCCCCATGTTTCAGAATGTCCAATATTTCGCCACTACTGCAACAAAAGGGAAAACAACTGCTATTTGTAAAAAAAAAAGTATATGTCTCGGTATCAAAACAACAAATGCCTCAAACGAGAGTTGAACTGAAGAGAAAATAAAAGTTTACTATTGAAACGTTGTACATAATTTAGTGTCTTCATTTGGAATTGTTATCTGATCCGTATTTCCCTTTTCTTTGCTTTGCACGAATGGCCTTCTCCAAGAAGGTAGCATTAATGTTTGTACTTTGTGTATATTGGTGTGTCAACACATTAAGGCTACAGCACGTGAATTGTAAAGATGACATCAGGGCACTCATTAATTTTCGCCAGATTTTGAAACCCAACAACATGGTGAACATGACGAAAAAGTACCAAAATTAAAAAATAAACATCATTTGATAGCCTTGATTGTACTTATAGAAGTGACACTAGTGAGGTTAATGTAGTCATGTGACCTTCGATCACGTTGATTTGATTATCTGGATGACGTCCTCTGAGAGCGTGCGGATAAAAAAATGTTTGGCCTAAAAAACGTTGCCTTAATTATGAAATCATCACCACCTCTCATACTGTGGTCAGGAAGGTTGGACAAATCAAAAGAACCGCTTTGACTGCAAGGGGTATTGGTGCGTCCACAAGCATGAAGTCTACAAGCTGTTTTGGAGTTTATACTTTTGTAGGGCATCGACAAGCTGAAGTTACATTCCCTTCAAAACTGCAAGGAATTGGTTTGACAGAAACTACGGTGAAACTATCAACGGTGCAACGAACACAAAGACAAAAGAACTTTTGCAGACAAAAGCTATCCATGTAGTGACAAATACTTTATTGAGTTCCGATACTATTAAAACTGTGTGCGATAAATATCAAAAGCGTCTTTGTTTTCATAATCATCGTCAATCTATCTTCAAAGTCTATACAAGAGTTAGGAGGTGGTAATGTATATACAAATCTTCGACAAGCGGACAGCAGGAAACTTTTTACTATAAGTCCGCCCTTTTTCCACGACATATCATTTTCCATTTTTTTAAGGATACTAACTTTCAATGAAGTAGCGTTTTGCATAACGACTTAAAAGGGAAGGTGTGGTTTTGAGCTGAAAGCCAATGTGAAATGTATGACTCGCTGTCACTTGCTCATATATATTAAGTGTCATAGTGGTTGCCCTACTGACTTGTACATGTGCTTTGTATAGTTTGTGTTACAGATCGGAGTGCTTACTTTTTAAATTCTTTTTTTATCATTTCCTTAAAAATAAGACATGATACAAACAATTGATTAGAATTAGATTAAATTTTTTAAAGAGTCGATAAGTCCCTTTAGACCCAGTTCTCGTTCCCAGACTGGATGCCGTTCCTGCGCCCGTGTCCAGGGTAGTATGACTCCATGTCGTCATCACCACCTGTCATACTGGTCACCTGATTCTCCACCAATCCGCACTCTTCTCTCCACACGCCTTTGAGAACCGCGCAGTAGACCTTCACCTCAGTGACGTCATCAAGGTCGTCGTCATCCTCTTGCCCGAACCAGGAGAAACGAACCCTCTGGTTGGTCGTGATGTCATCTCTTTGACAGAACTGGCTGTCTTCCCGCCAATCAGCGTAGAGCACGGCACATCTCAGCTTCCTCTGCAGCCGGGGACTCACGGGTTCGTGCTGGGACAGGTGGCCGCCGCTCTCGGAGTCACTGTAGTAAAGGTGAATGGTTAAGCGGGATCTTATTGGGTCATGGCTGTTTCCGAAAAACATTCGCTAACATTGCTGACAGGCGTCAATCATATCGACCGATGGGTGCCAGTATGTCGCATGAAACGGCCTTTTTCTTGAATTAAAAAAAAAGTGCAAAAATGGGAGGAAACTAGAGTTGTCGCAATGATTTGTTGCAAACAGACTTGGTTCAGTAAGGTAAGCACTTTAGGATATCTTACCAGACTTTGAATCACTCTTGCTGTCATTGTTTAGAATTTATGATACACAAAAAAATGTAAAATATTTCAAAATACGTACAGTAACAAGATTAAATATGATTCTTCTCTCAAATGTTGTACTACTTTACATACTAGCATTGTGATAAAATGAACATAGACTCACAAATGTCCCTCGGACAGGAACTGTTCCGAGCTGATCTCAGTGTCCGTCTTGTCTGTGACGTGTGGCGTGGATCCGATCACCTCTCGTGTAGCAGCGCTAAGCTCGTGCCGAACGGGACATGCCGTGACCGTGATGATTTCTGCCTCTGTGAAGTCAGCGCGCCGAGGGCTTGTCTCTCCCCACCTGTCGATGACGTCATTTCCCGCGTTTTCTCCGTCGGTGGGATCTGGCAGGCTGCAGGTGTTCTTAACGTCAGAGGTGACGTCAGAGGTGATGTCATCCCCACAGAAGTCGTGGTCCTTCCCGGCGTTCCGCTCGGAGACTTGGCCCCCTCCAAGAGGACACGCGGAAGGTGACTTCTGGTCGCTGATGTCAGAGTTGGACGTCATCAGCTCTCTGACCGGCCCCTGGTCATCATCACACACGGTGACGTCATTTTCAGACGACACGTCTGCTTCGTTGTGGTCGGCCCTTGTCTTTGTGTGGGGCAGGGACTGTGGTGTGCCTAGACAAAAGACAAACCAAGTTGTAAACATACCGACTTCAAAACCGGCCAGTCTACTAAGGAATAAGAAACAGCTACTTCGAGTTTTGGATCCTAGACGGACAGGAGTTCAGTTATATTTCACAGGAAGAGTTGGTTGCTAGCCCTCCCCATTCAATGTAACGTTAACGTTAATTCTACAAGTTGACAAATATAGCGTAGTTCTACAGAGACGAAAGAATTCGGTTGCTCACCTCTCTTGTTCACAGCATCGTTGAACAACTCCTTGTGGTCCTCTCCATCTACTGCGTCTTCAGACGTCTTCTTGCTCTCAGTGGAAGCTGTACGGACGTCTTCCGCAGTGGACAGCGCCTTGTCGCGCATCTTCACGGGACCGACAGCCGTCGGCGTCTCGTCCGAGACATCCCGTGGGCACTTGTTGATCTCCTCGGTGGAGGTTGTCTCCTCGTTTGTTTCAGCAGGCCTGCCAAACTGGGCGAAGACTTGCTGGTCTTTCTTGTCACCTCCACTAGCCTCGCTCCAGGCTACTTTCGTGTCGGCCCTGTCGTTCTTGCCGAGAGGAAAGGCGGAGCTCCTGCACAGCACCCCGGCCGGGGCGTGCGGCGCCAGCGGTACCAGGTTCAGGCCCGTGTACTGACTGTTGACTGACGGGACTTGCTGAACACCTTGGACAGGTGGTACTTCGGACGGTGTGTGCGTGGCCTGGGCCCTTTTATGCTGATGAATAACAAACAAAACAAGGTGTTTGATATTGAAAGAAAGGTGTGTATTATAGCTATTATTAGACCTAATAATCTCGACTTATGAACAAAATTTGACTTTTGATAATATAATATGAAGTATTACTAGTACGGAAAGAGTCGACCCTATTATAAATCGTACAAAGCAGCTGCACAATGATCAAATGCCGCACATTTAAAAGCAAATGAAAACAGAAAATTCTATCAATTTTATAGTATGTCGACGTTCAAGAAGAATCTGTAAACAATGCCACACTACTTGTGTTAAGTTCAACCTTCCTGACCAATAAGATTCCATGACGAAGGAAACTTTGAATGTTTTGTCAAGTAAGACTTTTTTTTACATATGATCAATCATCCTTACAATTTTGATAAATAGAAAAATCACCATGCATAATACAATCATTGATGACCTTTTATAGGTCACAAAAAGCTACACAGGACGCCGTTCTAGAACAGTCTTCATTAGTTAGTTTTTAATTTGAGAGTTCAAAAAGTACAGAAGTTCTCACCTCATACAGCCCGGCAGTGACAAGGACGCCCGCCCCGATGAAGAGCCCCAGGTCCAGACCGCTCCA
>NC_049990.1:18470015-18492515 GCF_000003815.2 Branchiostoma floridae | reverse complement strand
GGCTGTCCACCGACTCAAGCGGTCCTATCAACAAGGCCGGACTCCGCCTCATCACAGCTGTTACACGCTTCTGTCAAATGAAGAGTCTACCATTGGTCTTCTGAGGAACGTCGTCACCTTGCTAAACTACAACCTCGTGACGTCAGATCCACGTCATCGCCACGTCATTTTCTACAAGTTCATGCCTGACGTCATCCTCCTGGCTGACCTGATGGCTCGCGCCTTCCCGTCCGCCAAGACAGTCTTCATGTACAGAAACGGACTGGAAGTATCAGAATCGTTACTTCGACCCTACGTCCAACAATGGCACGTGCGTTACGTGGCTTACCGAGCAATGACACGCCTTGGGTTTGGGAGGCTTGTGTCCCACACAGCACAAGCTGACCACGCTCAATGTTTCGGAGATGACCCGAAGTTCTCACAGGTGCACTATCGTGGTTCTGGCTTCTTTGACCTGTTCACGTTGTGGGTCGGTGTGATGGATTGCGCCGCAGATCTGCAGAGGAAGCAACCTGAGCATTTCTTCCACGCCGTCATCCACTACTCAGACCTCGTCAACAACAAAGAGAAGACGTTCCGTCTACTCATGAAGAATCTCGGCTTGAAGTGGAGTCCAGAGGACCCCGGAGAAGACAAGGATAAGATCGAGAGAGCTTTGGTTGAGGACAGCCAAGCAGGAACCGTGCTGTCCGCAAAGTAAGGACACGTTATTGTTCGATGTGTTTTGCACGTACTTTTCTTCCAATCCCCAAACATATCTATTTCGGCCAGAGACTGGCTAAAAATTAGGTCCCAATATCCAACCCGGGGCCAGACCGGGTAGCTTTTGGAAACGAAAAATATAATATAAAAGCAACGAAAGACACAGGACGTAAACAAAAATAGTCATGAGCATAATTTGTGTATATTCTTTGATAAACACTTTAATTTTTCGTTTCCGCAAACATCCCGGCCGGGGCCCGATTTTGAAATGGGACCTAAGCCTAAACAGTAAGTGACTGGCCCTCGAGGCTGCATGTGCTCAATCACTGAATCAGGGGGATCATAATTTTATTCAATAATGTTGTTGCTGCCCTCCTCGTGGATATATTAACAACAATACAAATATTTGTGGTGCTATTGCTTTTAAGAGCAATTTATATTGGGGGGGGGAGGCAAAGTCAGTGGCTAGCGCACGTCCCTAGGCCTGTTGCAAAGAGGAAGGAGGGCAGTCAACACCTACTCAGAAATCACATTTTTACTGGGTAACAATCGGATGTTAGTCTTTGTTCAAACCGACTGCATGCAGATCTTGGGAGCCATTGTTCAGCCCTTGGATATTGTGTTTGCCCCAGATCGATTTGCTTGGCAAAGCACGTATTGCTTGACTCTGTTCCGTACTTCAGCATTAGAGGTTTGCCATCTCTGAACTCTTGTTTATACCACAGAGGCAGGAGGCCCGGTGAGAAGTGGGAACCGGACGTTTCGCCGCGCTGGGTGGGGCAGTGGGAACGAGAGTACTTTGAGGAAGTCTGTCGTCATGCTGGGAACGAGATCCCCGGGCCTGACTTTCTCCTTCCTGACACCATAGTGTGAACTAGCAGTGGTCGGGATTTTTTTCCGTCTGCTCAGAGAATTGCAATACGAACAAAGGAAGTGTAGTTTTGTTCTGTTGACTGGTATAAGGGATAAAACAGTAACTATCTATTGTAACAGTACTTACTAATTGAAACGGGGCTCTTTTTAGCTTTGAAGTCGTAAGATTTTACTGAATTTGCTCTTATTATCTTTGTGATCATTTGTTTCAAAACGCAATAGCAAATTTATCTGAGTAGCATATGCTCACATTAGATTGCATTTTAAATCATATCGTCGCCAGACATGTCATAGGGGCAAAATTTGGACATTTAGGTTAGGCAGAAATAATAATGTTATGGGCCTGGAATTTTATCGTTTGTTTCTTTTTGGTGGCACGGAAATAATTGAAATTATATATTGTACGTATACATGGTCTAAGATACATAAAAAAGGTCACAGACGACCGAATACGGTGGAGATTACAATGGAATATGCAAAAGAAATTGTCTTGAATCGGTGAATTCGGTACTATTGCCAATACCCCCCCCCCCCCCGTTTACATTCTTAAAGGCTTTACTTTATTTCCCATACACTGAACGAGTAATCTCTTTAACTTTACCCATATTTACCTTCGCATGTTGTGTCCCTATATGTAGGTCAACAGCATATAACTCGAGAAGCTGTGTGTGAATTTTAATGATATTTGGTATTTGAGTAGCGGTCGCGAACAGGAAGGTCGTGTTCGAAAATGGTTGGCGTAGCCTTTTCCCGTCAGGACAGTAGCGGGCCGAATGTGTCCGTCCGCTTTTTGTGTACAGCATAACTCGAGAAGCCTTGAATGGATCCTGATAATATTTGGTAGGTGGGTACGGGTCAGGAAAACGAAGGTCAAGTTCGATAATGGGCCCCCCTAGCGGCTCTATAAGGTACGGCAGCGGAACTTCCAATTTTGACATCTCGTGTTCTGCACATGCTGTGGTCATGATTTTTAAGTGGCAGATAGCCCTTGGAGAGGAGAGTAAGTGCTGTGAGTATGAATATGCAGGCACCGATTTCCTTTCAAACTTTGGACGAGAATAACTCGAGAACGTGTTGACGGATCATCATGATTTTTTTGTATGTAGATAGAATGAGTGATGATTTACATAATGTAATACTAATTATGCAAATCAAAAGCTAATTTGCATAATCAATGAGCAGAGTTAATGGAAAAGGGAAGAAACTATAGAAACGAACACGAAGAAAAAAAAAAACTTAACAGAAAAGCTATCCATGAAGTGTCGGATACTTTATTGAGTCCCGATCATAGTAAAACTCTGTATGAGATAAATATGAAAAGCATGTTTGTTTTCATAATCATCATAAATCTGTCTTTAAAGTCTATACAAGAGTTTGGAGGTGGTAATATTATAATGTATATACAAATCTTCATATCCTTGCACAAGGTTTGATTAGTACGGAGTGTTGCAAAAGTACTCACTCCAGTAAGGTTTTCCTTTCTGTATTCATTTTCATTCTTATCACTGCAGTGTTCACGGTGCAGAAGCACTCCTATCGACAAACATCGGAAATACAGTCTCCATATCACGTCGACAAACAAACGGACAGCAGGACAATTCTTTACTAGAAGTCCGCCCTTTCTGCAAGACATATCATATTTTCCATTTTTGTAAAATGATAATACAGTAACTCTCAATGAAGTAGCGTTTTGCATAACGACTTAAGAAGGAAGGTGTGGTTTTGAACTGAAAGCCATGTGAAATGTATGACTCGCTGTCACTTGCTTATATAGTGGTTGCCTACTGACTTGTACATGTGATTTGTATAGTTTGTGTCACAGATCGGAGTATGCTTACTTTTTAACGTTCGTTTTTTTATCTTTTTTCTTAAAAACAAGACATAGTACAAATACATGTAGTTAGTTAGAATTTCGGTAAGTCCATTTAGACCCAGATCTCGTTCCCAGACTGGATTTCATTCCTGCGCCCGTGTCCAGGGTAGTATGGCTCCATGTCGTCATCACCACTTGTCGTGTTGGTCACGTGATTCTCCACCAATCCGGACTCTTCTCTCCACACACCTTCAAGAACCGCGCAGTAGACCTTCACCTCGGTGACGTCATCAAGGTCGTCATCATCTTCCCCAAACCAGGAGAAGCTAACCTGATTGGTCGTGACGTCATCTCGGTGACAAAACTGGCTGTCTTCCCGCCAATCAGCGTAGAGCACGGCACATCTCAGCTTCCTCTGCAGCCGGGGACTCACGGGTGCGTGCTGGGACAGGTGGCCGCTCTCGGAGTCACTGTAGTAAAGTTTAATGGTTAAGCGGGATCTCAATGGGCCGCGCCTGTTTGCGAAATACATTCCTTTACTGGTTACTGACAGGCGTCAATCGACTCCTGTTTCTCACAAATGTGTGCCATTTTTTAGGGCAAATAAATGAAAACTTTGCAAAGTTGTCACAATGATTTGGTCAGACTTGTTCCAGTAAGGAAAGTATTTTAGGATATCTTACCAGTCTTTGAATCAGTCTTGCAGGCCCTGCAGTCATTGTTTAGAGCATGTATGATACATCAAAAATGGGAAATTCCAAAATACGTACAGGAACAACCTGAAATAACGTTACAAATCTTCTCTCAAATGTTGTGCTACTTTACATACTAACAATAAAAACATGGACTCACAAATCTCCCTCGGACAGGAACTGTTCCCAGCTAATTTCAGTGTCCGTCTTGTCTGTGACGTGTGGCGTGGATCCGATCACCTCTCGTGTAGCAGCGCTAAGCTCGTGCCGAACGGGACATGCCGTGACTGTGATGACTTCTGCCTCTGTGAAGTCAGCGCGCCGAGGACTTGTCTCTCCAGACCTGTCGATGACGTCATTTCCCGCGTTTTCTCCGTCAGCGGGATCTGGCAGACTGCAGGTGTTGCTGACGTCAGAGGTGACGTCATTCCCACAGAAGTCGTGTTCCTTCCCGGCGTTCCCCTCGGAGACTTGGCCCCCTCCAAGAGGACACGCGGAAGGTGACTTCTTGTGGTCGCTGATGTCAGAGTTGAACGTCATCACCTCTTTGGCCGGCACCTGGTCATCATCAGACACATTGACGTCATTTTCAGACGACACGTCTGCTTCGTTGTGGTCGGTCCTTGTCTTTGTGTGGGGCAAGGACTGTGGTGTGCCTAGACAAAAAGACAAACCAAGTTGTAAACATACCGACTTCAAAACCGGCCGGTCCAATAAGGAACAACAAACAGCTACTTCAAGTTTTGGATCCTAGACAGACAGCTGTTAAGTTATTTTTTGGCTGCTAGCCCTCCCCCTTCAAGGCAATTCTACAGGTGGACAAATATAGCGTAGTACTAACGTTACATAGATGGAAAAAATTGGTCGCTTACCTCTCTTTTTCACAGCATCGTTGAACACCTCCTTGTTGTCCCCTCCATCTACTGCGTCTTCAGACGTCTTTTTGCTCTCAGTGGAAGCTGTACGGACGTCTTCCGCAGTGGACAGCGCCTTGTCGCACATCTTCACGGGACCGACAGCCGTCGGCGTCTCGTCCGAGACATCCCGTGGGCACTTCTTGGCCTCCTCGGTGGAGGTATTCACTTCGTTTCTTTCAGCAGGCCTGCCAAACTGGGCGGAGACTTGCTGGTCTTTCTTGTCACCTCTACTAGCCTCGTTCTCGGCTACTTTCCCGTCGGCCCTGTGTGTCTTTCCGAGAGGAAAGGCGGCGCTCCTGCACAGCACCCCGACCGGGGTCTGCGGCGCCAGCGGTACCAGGTTCAGGCCCGTGTACTGACTGTTGACTGACGGGACGTACTGAACACCTTGGGCAGGTGGTACTTCCGACGGTGTGAGCGTGGCCTGGGCCTTTTTGTGCTGATGAATATAACAAACAAACCAAGGTAGTTTGATAGTGAACGGAAGATGTGCAGTATAGCTATTACTAGACCTAAAGATGATAATCTCGACTTATGAACAAAATTTCACTTTTGATAATATGAAGAATTACTAGTGCGGCGAAATTCGACCTTTTTATAAATCGTACAAAGCAGCTACAAAATCTTCAAATGCCTCACATTCTAAAATAAACGAAAACAGATTATTCTAAAATAGCTGCACAAGACGCCGTTCCAGAACAGTCTTGATCAGTTAATTTTAATTTGAGAGTTGAAAAGTACAGAAAATCTCACCTCATACAGCCCGGCAGTGACAAGAACTCCCGCCCCGATGAAGAGCCCCAGGTCCAGACCGCTCCAGTCCGCATGGCCGGTCTTGTACGGCATGTCCGGACGGAGGCAGTTCTGCTGGGAACCACTAGGGCGCGGTGGGGAAGTGTGCACAAGAACCATACCTGGGTCGCAAAGTGATGACAAATAATTGTCAGAGAGGAAAAAGAAGGAAAGACGAAACGTCGAGCGACATTGGTCCCAGTTATTCCCTCTTCAGTATCCACATCTATAGGGTCTACATATTCAAGTCGTAATGTATTACTGCAGAGACTAATATCTACAACTAGTATATGTTATATGTACAGGTTCAACTTGTTTTCGCTTCCTAAAGCAGTTGTAGATATAGGGACCGGAGGAATAAAAATATAACTGAATCATCTAATTGCATAACAAATAGAAATTTTTCCATGATATACATATTCAAGTAACGGAAATCAGGGAACATATTAACTACTAGTATGCAATAAAAGAGGACATTTCTCCCATTGGTCCTTTGAAGTATCTCGATAAAAACACGTACCAAGACGTCCAACTTTAAGCAACAGTCGAGCATCTGATTGGAGAGTAGTACAAAACTCCTCCCAGGAGAAATGTCTAAAGCTGGAAAACAAAGAACATCTAGCCTTCCTTACCTGCGGCTGGTCTAGTGAATGTGGATACTGCAGTTCTGGGACAGACCCGCAAGGCGACGCCTAGCGCCAATCTAGCGGTCTGCATCTTTCCAGTCACGTTACTTCGATACAAAAACGTTTAGTTCAAGACTCTCTCGTCTCGACAAATATAATGAGACACTAGGGCTTCTCACGGAAAACCCAACTCTTCACTGACAACTCTTTGCCAAAATATCGCACAAGTTGTCACAAGAAACACAGTCCTTGTTGTACTGTTGTCCGGGGGAAAAGAAACAACACGTCTGGCTTTTTTCGCTGACGGATTGTCACTGGTAAACAACAACAAACCAGTTGTTATCTGGAACAACCGATTGTGAGGTTATTTCCGGTCAGTTTACGTATACGTACTTCCGGTGTTCTGGAACGCTATGATAGGATAGGTTAAAATAGAGAGTTCGATTCAAGACTATTGAAGCTTTGTGAAAACGCATCCAAAGCTGTATTCATTGTCAATAAAGTTATGGAATTCTTTACGACAACAGTCCGGGTGCGCATGCAAGCTTGCTCTCACCAGTAGTTCTTTAACATACAGTATATAATGTAACAAAAGAGCAAATGTTCGCGGTGGTTTTAAGTTCGTGATTTCAGCGAATTTAAAACCATCACGATTTTTTATATCTCCTAGCCATATAGGCTCTTGTTTTAATCGCGAAATTAAAACCTTTACAATTCATTTTTCCTAACAGCGAAATAAAAACAAAAGCAAACATTCACCCTTTTAAGCACGTAGAGAAGATCGTGCAGAGCACATTGCAAGAACATCACATCTCAAAATCTACTTGTGGTAGGCAAATCTGTAACCTTCGCTTTGCAGACGACATTGACCTGTTCAGTACAAACCTGGTGTGTGACGTCATGAGGCGGTTTAACCTGGGATGGGATGCACCTTGGAGGGGGTACAAAGGACAGCGTCAGATAGATAACTGTGGAGAACAATGACAATTAAACTCTGAAATAAAATGCGGTGAAGCAGATTGTTGGATGGATGGATGGATGGTTGGTTGGTTGGTTGGTTGGTTGGTTGGTTGGTTGGATGGATGGATGGATGGATGGATGGATGGATGGATGGATGGATGGATGGATGGATGGTGTATAGTGTACAGTCGAAGGGCCAATCATCGAAGGGCCAATCATCAAACATGACGTTAATTCTTTCTTCCTCAGATCACTAAGAGCGCGTTATTCTCTAAGAGTGCGCACCGGGTCACCGTTACTTGGATGTAAACAACTGCCTGTGGTTCAGTATGAAAACCTTTGACCTACATAATGTTCATCTACAGTTTTCCCAGCACAACAATGTAGATAGAGATATTTCGTACATTGCAAAATTATAGCGGGTGCCATGTCTTTTGAAAACTAGCAGGTTTTGTTCAGTATATTTGTGTTTGTCCGTTTTTTGCAATTCACCTTCATCAATTTAACTAACTCCACAGTGTCAAAGTCCATTTTTCGCCTTGGCGTTGATACCGAAGTTCACTTGTTAATCAGTGAACTTGTTCTCGTGTTACAAACAGGTACAGGCGCACCTGGGGAGTTGCTTATTCTGATAACTCTTAATTGTTTAAAAGTTAGCAGAATTGGGGACCACACAGACCTAACAAGATTGTACAGGTATGTGGGAGTGACGTTGCACCTTAACGACCACAACAAGAACGTTACATTTGTAAATTTGAACTGTTGTTTCCAACCTAATAGATACTGGCGTCAATGCAAACTTTAGTGTGGCAAAAAAAGGCATTGCCATGATGAGTATGAGTGACGTTGTACCATGACAATGTCTAATGTACTCAACAAGAACGTAATGTTTAAACTGTTGTTTCCAACCTAACAGTTACTGTAAAAATATCACAGTACCTATTCACGACAGTATCTTACTGTTTGATATAAAGGCGAAGGTGGTAGAGCCTTTGTTTGAATAGTAATGAATAGTTCGGTGTTCATGTGTAAACTTGGTAGATGTGTGTGTGTGGGGGGGGGCGTAGGTACAACTGGTAGGCACATTTTCGACCTACTGTCTCCTTTATGGGGACAAACTGAGATGACAATTGGCGGAATTTTTGGGTTCTAGCAGGTGTTTTTTATTATTTCGATCAATCATCATTCAGGTTGACCTGTATAGTCTAGCCACAAGTCTGAAACTGTCTGAAACTTTATGTGACATGAAAGTTAGAAAGCCCCCCTCCCCGTCTGGATAGGGTTGATTAAAACAATTGGTCGTAAACCAAAACTGTTCTTATCTCCTGTGTTCCTATGTTCTACCCAATAAAACAACCTCAAAGTTGATAGTGATTGTTATTTTTTCTTTCTTTCTTTTATTTAGCAGCACAACGCGTTTTCGAAAGAAGGACCTTGTGCGACCATGGATGTATTCACAGTAGCCACAGCCGTTACAGCTCTAAGTGCAACTGTCGCCATCGTAGTGTACTTGCTACTCTCTCATCACCTGACTACACAATCGTCGTCTTGGCCCAAGGTTTGTTGAACTTTTGAGAGAGAGACAGAGAGAGAGAGACAGAGACAGAGACAGACAAAGACAGAGACAGAGAAAAAGAGAAAAAGAGAGAAACATGGGAGATGGTTGCCATAAGTATTACCTTATATTATGGGCCTATTCAAAGCGCAAAGCCGGGATCCTGTGGTGCATCGTTTACAATAATCAGCCCAATGGGCTACGTATGAAATTGATACTAGTATCATGTGACCTGATTTAACTTTTTGCGATTAAGTATAGTAATATTGCTGCAACTGTATTATGCTTAATTCTCTTCTTTCGTCTGGTCTTTTTTCTCTTAGACTAAGCAATCTCTGGCTTACATTCAAAAGGTGGTACCGAAGAAGAAAAAAATTCAAACACCACTTAACTCTCTTAACGACTTCATACCAGTGGGGGAAGCGACAGCGGTCCATGACGTGGTACAACTGTTTGTCCGTCGTGGGAACGAGTTTTCTGTGTACAGTATAGACTGGGAACAAGAAGTGGTGGTGTTGATCCGACCCGTGGATGGTGCGGATCTGAAAACACATCCGTTCTTTCGTGAGGTTTGTATTGTTCAATGTTATCAATTCTTTGTTTATTGATAAACACTTCTAAGAATGGGTTGTCGTGTTGGCGGAACGGTTAGATTATGGTGGTTGAGAGAGCTGACATTTCAGTTACCGTCTAGAATGATATTCTCAAGAATATTTATTGCTGTACACTGCTTTTTAAACCTGATGAATTTTTCAAACTTATCTAAGGCTCAGAGACGGAAAGCAGTCGAGGTTCTCTGTGTCCCCTTGGAGCGACTCCAGGACGTGGCGAGCGCTGTTGCTGACGAAGTTGCGCATGTGCAGGAAGTCTTCATTTTCATGACAGGTAAGGTTCAGCAAAGAACGTTATTTTTCTCGGTTAAGGTCTTGAAAAAATAAGGTCGAGATTCTCTTCTTTTATCTTATTTCATTCATTTCTTTTAGATTTCAACCGAAGAGAAGCATCAATTCAAATACAAAAAAGCTAAAAAAAATCAGACATCCAAGTGTACTTGATATTATGCCTATATTTTTTGTACAAGACAAGTATTTCAATAAACTGAACAATTGTATATGTTCACATTCTTGTTGCAACGGTCCAAAGCCCTAAGATTTTAACAGTGACTGAAATACAGGAATTTAATTTTTGAACATCGTTACATCTTACCCCCTCCCCAAACGTTCCGTATCCGTTCCTTATATCTGACAGATCAAGACCGTCCTGCTCTGTGCTCTAGACACTTTGGATACTCCCTGCCCTTGCGGCCTCAAAAAGGCTCTGAGAGATTGAGACTACCTAACCTTATCCAGCCTGTTGTTCTCTGCATGTGGCACTGTTAAAATAAGTTATCGAGTTGACTACACTGCCCGTTGTTCTCTGCATGTGGCACTGTTAAAATAAGTTATCGAGATTTTAAGAATTTTATCAGTGTGCATTGATTTTTGCCTGATTTTGAAGAGCTCCGACGATGGCTAACATGTCTAAATTGGTATTTTACCTTAGATCTAACGATGCAATTTTAATGCAAGTCTTCTGATATTTCAGCCAAAAGTTTGCAAGGCATTTGAAAATAGCGTCTTTCCGAATGCAAAGTAGCAGAAGACGATAATAAAAACTAAGAAACAGGCTTTATTGTTGTTTCTGTTCTACACAATACAGCGCGATGTGGTTCGACTCTGGTAACGCGACTTGTAGAGGCCACATCGGTGGCACAGGCTGTGTGTGAGGATGACGTCTTCTCTGTCATTCACATGGCTGTCCACCGACACCGTCCTATCAACAAGGCCGGACTCCGCCTCATCACAGCTGTTACACGCTTCTGTCAAATGAAGAGTCTACCATTGGTCTTCTGAGGAACGTCGTCACCTTGCTAAACTACAACCTCGTGACGTCAGATCCACGTCATCGCCACGTCATTTTCTACAAGTTCATGCCTGACGTCATCCTCCTGGCTGACCTGATGGCTCGCGCCTTCCCGTCCGCCAAGGCAGTCTTCATGTACAGAAACGGACTGGAAGTATCAGAATCGTTACTTCGACCCTACGTCCAACAATGGCACGTGCGTTACGTGGCTTACCGAGCAATGACACGCCTTGGGTTTGGGAGGCTTGTGTCCCACACAGCACAAGCTGACCACGCTCAATGTTTCGGAGATGACCCGAAGTTCTCACAGGTGCACTATCGTGGTTCTGGCTTCTTTGACCTGTTCACGTTGTGGGTCGGTGTGATGGATTGCGCCGCAGATCTGCAGAGGAAGCAACCTGAGCATTTCTTCCACGCTGTCATCCACTACTCAGCCCTCGTCAACAACAAAGAGAAGACGTTCCGTCTACTCATGAAGAATCTCGGCTTGAAGTGGAGTCCAGAGGACCCCGGAGAAGACAAGGATAAGATCGAGAGAGCTTTGGTTGAGGACAGCCAAGCAGGAACCGTGCTGTCCGCAAAGTAAGGACACGTTATTGTTCGATGTGTTTTGCACGTACTTTTCTTCCAATCCCCAAACATATCTATTTCGGCCAGAGACTGGCTAAAAATTAGGTCCCAATTCCCAACCCGGGGCCAGACCGGGTAGCTTTTGGAAACGAAAAATATAATATAAAAGCAACGAAAGACACAGGACGTAAACAAAAATAGTCATGAGCATAATTTGTGTATATTCTTTGATAAACACTTTAATTTTTCGTTTCCGCAAACATCCCGGCCGGGGCCCGATTTTGAAATGGGACCTAAGCCTAAACAGTAAGTGACTGGCCCTCGAGGCTGCATGTGCTCAATCACTGAATCAGGGGGATCATAATTTTATTCAATAATGTTGTTGCTGCCCTCCTCGTGGATATATTAACAACAATACAAATATTTGTGGTGCTATTGCTTTTAAGAGCAATTTATATTGGGGGGGAGGCAAAGTCAGTGGCTAGCGCACGTCCCTAGGCCTGTTGCAAAGAGGAAGGAGGGCAGTCAACACCTACTCAGAAATCACATTTGTACTGGGTAACAATCGGATGTTAGTCTTTGTTCAAACCGACTGCATGCAGATCTTGGGAGCCATTGTTCAGCCCTTGGATATTGTGTTTGCCCCAGATCGATTTGCTTGGCAAAGCACGTATTGCTTGACTCTGTTCCGTACTTCAGCATTAGAGGTTTGCCATCTCTGAACTCTTGTTTATACCACAGAGGCAGGAGGCCCGGTGAGAAGTGGGAACCGGACGTTTCGCCGCGCTGGGTGGGGCAGTGGGAACGAGAGTACTTTGAGGAAGTCTGTCGTCATGCTGGGAACGAGATCCCCGGGCCTGACTTTCTCCTTCCTGACACCATAGTGTGAACTAGCAGTGGTCGGGATTTTTTTCCGTCTGCTCAGAGAATTGCAATACGAACAAAGGAAGTGTAGTTTTGTTCTGTTGACTGGTATAAGGGATAAAACAGTAACTATCTATTGTAACAGTACTTACTAATTGAAACGGGGCTCTTTTTAGCTTTGAAGTCGTAAGATTTTACTGAATTTGCTCTTATTATCTTTGTGATCATATTTGTTTCAAAACGCAATAGCAAATTTATCTGAGTAGCATATGCTCACATTAGATTGCATTTTAAATCATATCGTCGCCAGACATGTCATAGGGGCAAAATTTGGACATTTAGGTTAGGCAGAAATAATAATGTTATGGGCCTGGAATTTTATCGTTTGTTTCTTTTTGGTGGCACGGAAATAATTGAAATTATATATTGTACGTATACATGGTCTAAGATACATAAAAAAGGTCACAGACGACCGAATACGGTGGAGATTACAATGGAATATGCAAAAGAAATTGTCTTGAATCGGTGAATTCGGTACTATTGCCAATACCCCCCCCCCCCCCCGTTTACATTCTTAAAGGCTTTACTTTATTTCCCATACACTGAACGAGTAATCTCTTTAACTTTACCCATATTTACCTTCGCATGTTGTGTCCCTATATGTAGGTCAACAGCATATAACTCGAGAAGCTGTGTGTGAATTTTAATGATATTTGGTATTTGAGTAGCGGTCGCGAACAGGAAGGTCGTGTTCGAAAATGGTTGGCGTAGCCTTTTCCCGTCAGGACAGTAGCGGGCCGAATGTGTCCGTCCGCTTTTTGTGTACAGCATAACTCGAGAAGCCTTGAATGGATCCTGATAATATTTGGTAGGTGGGTACGGGTCAGGAAAACGAAGGTCAAGTTCGATAATGGGCCCCCCTAGCGGCTCTATAAGGTACGGCAGCGGAACTTCCAATTTTGACATCTCGTGTTCTGCACATGCTGTGGTCATGATTTTTAAGTGGCAGATAGCCCTTGGAGAGGAGAGTAAGTGCTGTGAGTATGAATATGCAGGCACCGATTTCCTTTCAAACTTTGGACGAGAATAACTCGAGAACGTGTTGACGGATCATCATGATTTTTTTGTATGTAGATAGAATGAGTGATGACTTACATAATGTAATACTAATTATGCAAATCAAAAGCTAATTTGCATAATCAATGAGGAGAGTTAATGGAAAAGGGAAGAAACTATAGAAACGAACACGAAGAGGAAAAAAAACTTAACAGAAAAGCTATCCATGAAGTGTCGGATACTTTATTGAGTCCCGATCATAGTAAAACTCTGTATGAGATAAATATAAAAAGCATGTTTGTTTTCATAATCATCATAAATCTGTCTTTAAAGTCTATACAAGAGTTTGGAGGTGGTAATATTATAATGTATATACAAATCTTCATATCCTTGCACAAGGTTTGATTAGTACGGAGTGTTGCAAAAGTACTCACTCCAGTAAGGTTTTCCTTTCTGTATTCATTTTCATTCTTATCACTGCAGTGTTCACGGTGCAGAAGCACTCCTATCGACAAACATCGGAAATACAGTCTCCATATCACGTCGACAAACAAACGGACAGCAGGACAATTCTTTACTAGAAGTCCGCCCTTTCTGCAAGACATATCATATTTTCCATTTTTGTAAAATGATAATACAGTAACTGTCAATGAAGTAGCGTTTTGCATAACGACTTAAGAAGGAAGGTGTGGTTTTGAACTGAAAGCCATGTGAAATGTATGACTCGCTGTCACTTGCTTATATAGTGGTTGCCTACTGACTTGTACATGTGATTTGTATAGTTTGTGTCACAGATCGGAGTATGCTTACTTTTTAACGTTCGTTTTTTATCTTTTTTCTTAAAAACAAGACATAGTACAAATACATGTAGTTAGTTAGAATTTCGGTAAGTCCATTTAGACCCAGATCTCGTTCCCAGACTGGATTTCATTCCTGCGCCCGTGTCCAGGGTAGTATGGCTCCATGTCGTCATCACCACTTGTCGTGTTGGTCACGTGATTCTCCACCAATCCGGACTCTTCTCTCCACACACCTTCAAGAACCGCGCAGTAGACCTTCACCTCAGTGACGTCATCATCTTCCCCAAACCAGGAGAAGCTAACCTGATTGGTCGTGACGTCATCTCGGTGACAAAACTGGCTGTCTTCCCGCCAATCAGCGTAGAGCACGGCACATCTCAGCTTCCTCTGCAGCCGGGGACTCACGGGTACGTGCTGGGACAGGTGGCCGCTCTCGGAGTCACTGTAGTAAAGTTTAATGGTTAAGCGGGATCTCAATGGGCCGCGCCTGTTTGCGAAATACATTCCTTTACTGGTTACTGACAGGCGTCAATCGACTCCTGTTTCTCACAAATGTGTGCCATTTTTTAGGGCAAATAAATGAAAACTTTGCAAAGTTGTCACAATGATTTGGTCAGACTTGTTCCAGTAAGGAAAGTATTTTAGGATATCTTACCAGTCTTTGAATCAGTCTTGCAGGCCCTGCAGTCATTGTTTAGAGCATGTATGATACATCAAAAATGGGAAATTCCAAAATACGTACAGGAACAACCTGAAATAACGTTACAAATCTCTCTCAAATGTTGTGCTACTTTACATACTAACATAAAAACATGGACTCACAAATCTCCCTCGGACAGGAACTGTTCCCAGCTAATTTCAGTGTCCGTCTTGTCTGTGACGTGTGGCGTGGATCCGATCACCTCTCGTGTAGCAGCGCTAAGCTCGTGCCGAACGGGACATGCCGTGACTGTGATGACTTCTGCCTCTGTGAAGTCAGCGCGCCGAGGACTTGTCTCTCCAGACCTGTCGATGACGTCATTTCCCGCGTTTTCTCCGTCAGCGGGATCTGGCAGACTGCAGGTGTTGCTGACGTCAGAGGTGACGTCATTCCCACAGAAGTCGTGGTCCTTCCCGGCGTTCCCCTCGGAGACTTGGCCCCCTCCAAGAGGACACGCGGAAGGTGACTTCTTGTGGTCGCTGATGTCAGAGTTGAACGTCATCACCTCTTTGGCCGGCACCTGGTCATCATCAGACACGTTGACGTCATTTTCAGACGACACGTCTGCTTCGTTGTGGTCGGTCCTTGTCTTTGTGTGGGGCAAGGACTGTGGTGTGCCTAGACAAAAAGACAAACCAAGTTGTAAACATGCCGACTTCAAAACCGGCCAGTCCAATAAGGAACAAGAAACAGCAAGGGCTACTTCAAGTTTTGGATCGATCCTATACAGACAGGTGTTCAGTTTTTTTTTTACAGGGAGCCCTCTTCAAGGCAATTCTACAAATGGACAAATATAGCGTAGTATTACAGAGACGGAAGAATTCGGTCGCTCACCTCTCTTGTTCACAGCATCGTTGAACACCTCCTTGTTGTCCCATCCATCTACTGCGTCTTCAGACGTCTTCTTGCTCTCAGTAGAAGCTGCACGGACGTCTTCCGCAGTGGATAGCGCCTTGTCGCGCATCTTCACGGGACCGACAGCCGTCGGCGTCTCGTCCGAGACATCCCGTGGGCACTTGTTGGCCTCCTCGGTGGAGGTAGTCTCCTTATTTGTTTCAGCAGTCCTACCAAAATGGGCGAAGACTTGCTGGTCTGTCTTGTCACCTCTACTATCCTCGCTCCCGGCTACTTTCTTGTCGTTCTTTCCAAGAGGAAAGGCGGCGCTCCTGCACAGCACCCCGGCCGGGGTCTGCGGCGCCAGCGGTACCAGGTTCAGGCCCGTGTACTGACTGTTGACTGACGGGACGTACTGAACACCTTGCACAGGTTGTACTTCGGACGGTGTGTGCGTGGCCAGAGATCTTTTGTGCTGATGAATAACAAACAAACCAAGGTGTTTGATAGTGAACGAAAGATGTGCAGTATAGCTATTAGAGTGTATGAGACCTAAAGATGATAATCTCGACTTATAAACAAAATTTGACTTTTGATAATATGAAGAATTACTAGTACGGAAAGAGTCGACCCTATTATAAATCGTACAAAGCAGCTGCACAATGATCAAATGCCGCCCATTTAAAAACAAACGAAAACAGATAATTCTTTATCAATTTTATAGTATGTCGACGTTCAAGAAAAATATATGTAAAGGAACACAGAAGAATCTGTAAACAATGCCACACTACTTGTGTTAAGTTCAACCTTCCTGACCAATATGATTGCATGACGAAGGAAACTTTGAATATTTTGTCAAGTAAGCCTTTTTTACATATAATCAATCATCCTTACAAGATTAATAAATAGAAAAATCACCATGTATAATACAATCATTGA
Source organism: Branchiostoma floridae (assembly GCF_000003815.2). Taxonomy (NCBI): domain Eukaryota; kingdom Metazoa; phylum Chordata; class Leptocardii; order Amphioxiformes; family Branchiostomatidae; genus Branchiostoma; species Branchiostoma floridae. Next base: position 18,475,920 of record NC_049990.1, on the reverse strand, counting down.
TGACCTTTTGTAGGTCACAAAAAGCTACACAGGACGCCGTTCTAGAACAGTCTTCATCACTTAGTTTTTAGTTTGAAAGTTGAAAAGTACAGAAAACCTCACCTCATATAGCCCGGCAGTGACAAGGACGCCCGCCCCGATGAAGAGCCCCAGGTCCAGACCGCTCCAGTCCGCATGGCCGGTCTTGTACGGCATGTCCGGACGAAGGCAGTTCTGTTGGGAACCGCTAGGGCGCGGTGGTGAAGTGTGTACAAGCACCATACCTGGATCGCAAAGTGATGAGAAAAAAATTGTCAGAAAGAAATAAAAAGGAGAGACGAAACGTCGCGTCACATTTGTCCCAGTTATTCCCTGTTCAGTGTTGATATCATAAGGGTCTACATATTCAAGTCGTAATGTATTACTACATCTACAGAGACTAATATCTACTACTAGTATGTATCATATGTCCAGGTTCAACTTGTTTTCGCTTCCTAAAACAGTTGTAGATATGGGGACCGGGGGAATAAAAATATATATGAATTATCTAATTGCATAACAAATAGAAAATTTCCCTGATATACATATTCAAAGTAACGGTAATAGGGAACATATTCTGTATGCAATTAAAGAGCACATTTCTCTCATTGGTCCTTTCGTGTATCTCGATAAAAACACATAACAAGACGTTCCAACTGTGCAAGCCACAGAACATCTGCTTGGAGAGTAGTACAAAAACTCCACCCAGGAGAAATGTCTAAAGCTGGAAAACAAAGAACATCTAGCCTTCCTTACCTGCGGCTGGTCTAGTGTAGGTGGATACTGCAGTTCTGGGACAGACCCGCAAGGCGACGCCTAGCGCCGCTCTAGCGGTCTGCATTATTCCACTCACGGCACTTCGATACACAAACGTAAGTTCAAGACTCTCACGTCTTGACAAATATACTGAAATACTAGGGCTTCTCACGGAAAACCCAACTCTTCGCTGGCAACTCCTTGCCAAAATATCGCACAAGTTGTCTCAAGAAACACAGGGGGAAAAGAAACAACACGTCTTGCTTCTCTCGCTGACGGATTGTAACTGGTAAACAACAACAAACCAGTTGCTACCTGGAACAACTGATTGTGAGGTTATTTCCGGTCAGTTTACGTACTTCGGTGTTCTGGAACACAACATGAGAGAGTTCGATTTGGATGAGGGTCTAATCCAGACTGTCGAAGCTGTGTATGAAAACGCATTACTTGACAATAAAGTTGAGAATTCTTCGTGCCAGCAGTCCTGGTTCGCCCAGAAGCTTATGAAAGTTAATAATAATAATATCTTGATATTATAACATGCTCGTTTTCTTTTCTGTGTCTCTTCAGATTGGACAACACGCCACGCACATGTACGGCTTTTCACCAGTGTGAGTGCGCACGTGATTCTTTAGGTCTGACAGCGCGCATTAAACTGCTCGCTACACTCCTCACACCTGTACGGTTTCTCACTAGTGTGCAACGTGAGTCCGCATTGCTTCAGATGATGCCGCTCACTGAACTGCATGCCTCGCACTTGAACGGTTTCTCATCTGTGTGAGTCCGAATGCGACTCTTCAAAGTTGGTGACTCCATACAGGTATGATAAGTGCAGCAATCATTTCTACATTAGATTTTCATAATATGCTAATGTGATGGTTTAATTGGTAAATTCAGAAATGTTTGGGGTGGTTGTATGTTAGCGGTTTTAGCGGTGACCACTTCACCACGAAATTAAAACTACCGCGAACATTTTTCCATTCTAGAATGAGACTGCAGTCAATGGCGCTACCGCGAACTTAAAACCTCCGCGAACACTCCCTTTTCCCGCTATCGCGAAAGCGAACTTTTAAGTTTTAAAAATCCTTGGCAAACTGGACTGACTGATTGATACCCAGATTTATAGATGTATTGTAATTTTAAATTGTATGCAATGATTGTATTTTAATAATTGTACCAATTGATATGTATGTATGTATTCATGTGTGGGCCACGACACCAGCATATCGCTGCCTGTGTCCCACGTGTATTGTATTGTTTGCAATTTCAATAAATCAAATCAAATCAAATAGTTTAAAAACTATTTGAAAAAGGATTTTTTCAATTTTGACATCATCTCTATTCTCTATCATGTAGATAAACATATGGTATGGGTATTAGCCTTCAACAATATGTAAGTGGGGCAAGTACATAAATTTAAATGACACATTTCTGTGCATTTTTTCTTGCAGCAAAGAAATCCTTTTATTTTTCAGTAGAAAAAAATTTGGTGCCCGCATCTACCTATGGAAAAATTGCACTTTGACTTGCCCCAGTAAATTGTAACCCTGTATAATATCCTAAATCACACATCTTTATGCCTAAATATGGTGAGTAGGTAGATATAGTTGTGTATTTGTGATATGTTATCAAGACCCTATTCACATTGTCAGTAGGTAAAGAATGGGTCGTCACAAACCTGATAAAGAAAATATTGTCATGCTTCATAAGCTTCTCATGCATTTTCTTTGCATTTTTGAAGTTATTTCTGTACAAACAGTAATATGCAATATTGCAAAAATTCAAATGTATTAAGTTGAAATCAAAGGGAACAAGGATTGATATTGATATTGTTAAAGAGATACAAAAGTTAGAAGCATTACAATGTGAGATCTTAGTAATTTTGTAATTTTCCCCTCTACAATTGTCTAGCCACCATTGACATTGTCAGAGGATTTTTCCTTTAAATGTCATCAATTTGTTGAGTGAAGCTTATATGGATACATGTAGCATTAATAATAAGTTATACCAAATATAATGTTTCTCTCTCAGATGTTGTGTGGCATTACGAACTGAAGACTATTCCATTCTAGAATGTCCAGAGGGGTGGTCAGGGATATGTTCAACCCCTTGTTTTTCATTGGTTGCTGTCACCACTTCCTTCATATGTTAAGAATATTCCATGCTAAACCAATGAAATATGTTGTTATGACTTTGCAATATGAAACATCATAGTTGTTAAGCTATTGTATTTTCTTTTCAATGGTGCTATTTGATCATAAAGATGAAATTTCTTTGCTAGGTAATGAACTGCTTAAAGCAGTGCATTTTGTTGACTGTTTGCACAAAGCAATTGATTTTGAAGCCGCTTCATATGCATATGTAGTTTTGATTACTATAACAATACCGTTTCAACTTTATATTGTTGTTCTCCAGGAGAAGGACATTAATTATTATGTCAGTTTAATGAAAATCTATTGTTTTGCTTTGGTCATGTTTTTTACATGTGTTCATTTCAGAGATTTTATTTTTATACGTTATATTACTAAAATCTAAAGAGAGATATGAAGAAATGAATGCTGGATTGTTAGTAGTTGCCTATCCTGATTTTGACAATAGATATTATCTTCTTGCCATTGGAACAGACACAGTAAAGTGAGAAAAGTAAGCTGTCATCGTGTCATGTTTTTGCTGTGTATTCAGAGATCACAATTATATCAGCTTATTATCATTAACTATCTAAACTGATCTATTATTGGTGCTGAACACTTTCCATATATGGTTGAACTCGTCCTGAACATTCCCTATTAGCAGAAAAGACCTGTTCCTGGTGCTGAACACTTTCCATATATAGCTGAACTCGTTCTGAACACTTCCCATACGCAGAACAGACCTGTCCCTGGTGCTGAACACTTTCCATATATGGCTGAAATCGTCCCGAATACTTCCCATATGCAGAACAGACCTGTCCTTTGTGCTGAACACTTTTCATATGCAAAACAGACATCTCCTTGGTACTTTTCATGTGCAGAACAGATCCCTCCTGGTGCCGAACACTTTCCGTATGCTTAACTTACCTGTCCTTGGTGCTGAACGCTTTCCGCATGCAAAACCGACCTTTCATTGGTGTTTTTCTATAACTCTGTTCAACGTGTGGATAATAACTAACTTACCAACTATTACTTTGATAACTAACTTACCAACTATTACTTTTTTCTTAAGAGTTCAATAGTCGTATTGTATGTTGATTTATAGAACAATAGCAATTTTAGAACACCACAAAATACTTCTGAAAACATTTATTCCAATATTTCCTTGTAACATGTTGCGTAAAATGCATAGCACGATGTTAGGTGGGACTGCTTTACACATATTGGAGAGGTTTCATGCATTGATATCACATCAGTCCATTATGTATAAAGTAAGGTTCATCATTCTAAGTCCGAAAAAAATGTTTGAAGTTTGGAAAATATAACACAAGTGTTTATGGCAAATAACAAGCTGCTTGTCAAATTACAATTGGACATCATCTTAGAATTTTATCAATTTAGCGATGAAAATATAACCGTGCTCCATCTTCGGTGAATGAACATGAATAGAAAACATAATAGAAAAAATATACACCTGAAGTAATACATGTCGAAGTGATATTATTTCTAAGTATATATAGATGTATGGTATGGAATCAATGAATAGAAAGTACCAGTGTAAACATTTTGTACTTCATTAAAACTGTATATACTTGTTGTCATATGATAATACATATAATGTTGATGAAATGAATAAAAAGCAAAACTAAAAAGTAGCAAAATGCAATAAGAAATAGGATATGCTTAAAAACTCGAGTACATGAACCAGTCTAGGACAAGTATGATAAAGTTTGATATCTGTAACGTACGTGTCCACATAAAAACATAATGCTAGTTGTATGTTATGGTAACGTTATAAGTCGGACTACCTTTAGTCTCATGAACAGTTCAACCAGGCCTCATCAGGGAGAACAGTCCTGGCCTCAGTGCACACAGTCCTGGTGTGACAACCGTGCCGATACGGAATGGCATGTCCTGTGTCTGGATCTGGAAGGTAACATCCTTCACTTTGGTGTCTCCGTTGCTCTCAGCTGCGGGACTCTTCTGGTTGCTCTTACCACGGGGGACCTTTGCTGTGGTCAGCTTCTCGTGGCTCTCTCCGTTAGAGGTCTTGGCGCTGGCTACCTTGGCTTCAGCCAGCTTCTCTTGACCATCTCCATATGGGACCTTCGCGTTGGTCAGCTTCTTGGGGCCATCTACATGTGGGATATCAGCTTTGGCCAGCTTCTTGGGGCCATCTCCGTATGGGTTGTCAGTTTTGGCCAGCTTCTTGGAGCCATCTCCGTATGCGTTGTAAGCGTTGACCATCTTCTTGGCCAAATCTCTGTATGGGTTGTAAGCTTTGACAAGCTTCTTGGCCAAATATCCGTATGAGTTGTTGTTAGCTTTGACCAGCTTCTTGGCCAAACCTTCGTATGGGTTGTCAGCTTTGGTCAGCTTCTTGGCCAGATCTCTGTAGGGGTTGTCAGCTTTGGCCAGGTTCTTGGGGCCACCTCCGCATGGGTTGTCAGCTTTGGACAGCTTCTTCACGTTGGTCAGCTTCTGGAAGCACTTCTCACTGCCGTCTCCACTGGGGACTTTGACCAGCTTCTTGGAGACATCTCCATGTGGAGCAACAGCTTTGGTCAGCTTAATGCCAAACTTTCCAGGAGGGAGAATGGCTTTCTTGGTGGCTTTGGTCGCCTTCTGGTGGCTCCCCCCGCTGGGGAACTTTTGCTGTGGTCAGGCTGTCGTGGTTCCCTGCACTGGGGATCTTGGCTTTGGCCAGCTTCTTGGGACCATCTCTGTATGGGTTATCAGCTTTGGCCAGCTTCTTGGGGCCATCTCCGTATGGGTTGTCAGCCTTGGCCAGCTTCTTGGAGCCATCTCCGTATGCGTTGTAAGCGTTGACCATCTTCTTGGCCAAATCTCTGTATGGGTTGTAAGCTTTGACAAGCTTCTTGGCCAAATATCCGTATGAGTTGTCGTTAGCTTTGGCCAGCTTCTTGGCCAAACCTTCGTATGGGTTGTCAGCTTTGGTCAGCTTCTTGGCCAAATCTCTGTAGGGGTTGTCAGCTTTGGCC
>NC_049990.1:18467304-18469915 GCF_000003815.2 Branchiostoma floridae | reverse complement strand
TATGGGTTGTCAGCTTTGGACAGCTTCTCATGTTGGGTCAGCTTCTGGAGGCCCTTCTCACTGCCGTCTCCACTGGGGACTTTGACCAGCTTCTTGGGGACATCTCCATGTGGGACAACAACTTTGGTCAGCTTAATGCCAAACTTCCCAGGAGGGAGAATGGCTTTCTTGGTGGCTTTGGTCACCTTCTGGTGGCTCCCCCCGCTAAGAACCTTTGCTGTGGTCAGCTTGTCGTGGTTCCCTCCGCTGGGGACCTTGGCTTTGGCCAGCTTCTCTTGGCCAGCTTCGCAACGGGCATTGGCCTTGGTCGACCTCTCGGCGTCGCCCACTCCACGGGGATCATTAGTCAGCTTCTGGTGCCCTTCTCGTCTGGAGACCGTGGCCTTGGTCAGCTTATCGTGAGCATTACCTCTGGGGACTTTTGCTGCGGCCAGCTTCTCGCTGTCGTCTTCAATGGGGACTTTGGCTTTGACCAGCTTGATGGGGACATCTCCATGTGGGACAACAACTTTGGTCAGCTTAATGCCAAACTTTCCAGGAGGGAGAATGGCTTTCTTGGTGGCTTTGGTCACCTTCTGGTGGTTCCCTCCGCTGGGGACCTTGGCTTTGGCCAGCTTCTCTTGGCCACAGGGGGCATTGGCCTTAGTCGATTTCTCGGCGTCACCCACTCCACGGGGATCATTGGGCAGCTTCTGGGGGCCTTCTCGTCTGGAGACCGTGGCCTTTGTCAGCTTATCCTTAGAACCTCCTCTGAGGACTTTCTCGCTGTCGTCCTCACTGGGGACGTTTGCTTTAAACAGCTTCTTGGGGCCATCTCCATGCATATGTGGGTTATTAACTACGGCCAGCTTCTTGCCAAACTTGCCAGGAGAGAGAATGCTATTTATCAGCTTCTTGTCGATTTCTTTACGGGGGATCGTGGCTTTGGTCACCTTCTTGTGGCCCTCTTTACTGGGGACATCGGATTTGGCCATCTTCTCGTGACCCTGACCATTGGTCAGATGCACGTGGCTCTCTCCACTGGGAACCCAGACTTTCGTCAACTTTTCAAGGCTCTCCTTACCCTGACCACAGATCTTGACGACGAGGTTTTTCATTACCTTCGGTGCTGTGGAGAGAAACACGTGTCACTTAGAAAACGAGTCACGCTACATCCCTGTGTCGTGTTTGGTAACTGTAGATCATTGTACTACCCTGGAAGCCAGAGTTTTAGCCAGGGCCGGCGCCGGTAGGGAATTTGTTCGGGAGCCAAGGCAGGTTTTCCTGAGGACCTAAGATAAGCACTCCGGGGAGGAGTCATGCAGGGTGAGAGTCTACCGGCCGATATTCTCTGCCTATCCTGGCTAAAAAGTCTGGCTTCCAGGGTACAAGGCTGTACAACTTTCTATAAGTCACGATGACTTCATACACTACAAGAAGTTTAATCGTTAGGCACACGTAAAGCACTTGTGAAGTATACATGAAAGATCATTTTATGACAAAGTCTTTACTCATGCAACTAGTTCACCCAGGAATCAATTCTTTAACGCATCGTGTCATAGACCACATTTAACATTAGATATCTTTGTAGAGTCTATCTGTATAAACGGCAGTTAAAATGAACATATGTCTCGAGCAAGACGCCGCTGTTGTAAAGGCACCAGTCACAACAAACCACTCGAACGTATTACTACGTACCTCAGTGTCTCTTCACTTACCGCAAATGTGTCAAAAAGCGTATGTATACTATCCCAAATCGCAGAAAACTTACCAGAAATAAGCGATCGTCTGTTTACGATGAGGAAAGTCATCATCCACAGAAAGAATTGGACAGATTCTATCATAAGCTGGCGCTCCATGACTGAGACAGTTTTTACACTACACGTCTCTGGAAGTGCTAACTGTTTCTGTTTACCTGACTCGGTGTTTCTACAACAATAGCGCAGAACAATCGCCTTTATTGTAAGTATTCTAGAACAGAAACCACCGCCTATGCTGAGGTTCTAGAACGGTGAAAGAAACGGTTTAAGGTTTCTATACCGGTTAAAACTCAACTACGACGTACTTCAGGCAACGACGACGAAGTTTGACAAGGCACGACGCACTTGGGCGAACGACTATTAGTTCACACAGGCTGACTTCAATACGACATAACTTCCCCAAGTAGTTGCTTTAAGTTCGGTGTAACTCAAATTCGTCGTAATAACCAAAATTACGTATTTGCGGCCAAACTACGTATACGACATAGCTGGACTGCCGTGTCTATGACTTACAGCACCAACTTTATTTATACCTCACCTTGACACGTAACAGTTAAGCTAGTTCACCTTTATCGGCGGGGTAACCTATATCCGTTGGTTTTAAAGACGGGGTATTTAGGGATCAGGTCGACGGACGACGGTTTCAAACGGCATGATTTGAAAATATTACAATTTGAAACCACAGTATGGCAACTTGACATCCCTAAAGTACCATGTTTAAAAACAAGCAACGGATAGAGTTCCCCCGCAGATAAAGGTGAACTAGTGTTACATTCATTTTACCACAAAATACAACTTAAACCAAAATACACTATGGCGGTAAGTAGTAAGTAAACTACGGCGAGAAAATAACCTTTCTAATGTGTTGAAGC
>NC_049990.1:18425570-18464878 GCF_000003815.2 Branchiostoma floridae | reverse complement strand
GAGCTAAAGGCACAACCCACGTGCTGTCTACGTGCCAAAACGTGGGCAATCTTTTGGGATCTGTAAACCGCCGCCGTAATACCCCCCTCACATTAGGCGAAAATCGATCGGACGACGAGTCTGCGACCTCTAAATTACAAGGAGGCATGACCCTGATGCCGACGAAGAAATGAGTTCCCCCTTCCCTTCCCTTCAGGGTCATACCTCCTCGCAGACTCGTCGTCCGATCGATTTTCGCCTAATGTGAGGGGGTATAAGAACTCGTAGGGATTCCGACGGATTTTGGAGCACGCAGACACGCCGTAGATCTTTACGTGCAGGCCTCCCTGTTATGCAGATAGAACATGTGACTCAGTATAAATAATAAGCAATGGATCATAGGTTGCAGGAAGTCTACATAACTTGACGTCACGACAGCAGTGGATTGTTCATTCCTTGACAAAGACTGGTGCTATTCAGTCAAAAATTTGTGTGAGTCCGATTTTTGTGTTGGATATTACAGTACTAGTATATAGTTGAAACTGATGCGGCGAAAGGTACAAATGTAATTGAACAGATGTTCGTAGTATTATGTGTGATGTAACGACAGCAGCTGACGTCATGGGCCAACTGTTTGGGGTATTCCTGACAATTTTGAATATTTTTTATTCGGTGTCGTTCTTTTGAGACACTGATATTGATGTTGATGCGTACAGGATTGTGTTTTGTAAGTAAGTTTTGTGGTATAAGTCAATGTTACCTACGGTCACTTGTTGTTAACTTTTTGACTTGACTTTAACTTTATTGACGATGAGAACGACATTTGTGTGATCACCTGTACACACTTTTAACGTTACAACCATACAACACAACCGTGATATTTGCTAACTTGGTAATTTTTCGTCATGTTCACCGTCTCCAAAGAAGAATTTTTTTTCTGCTTTTTTTTTCTGAAAAAGCGAAAATTGATGAACGTATATATATGATGTCATCCATAAAATTTACTTGCTGTGGCCTAATCTTACACATAACGTTTAAGTTATCTTTAGGATGGAATGTTTTGAATTCTTTTAAATAAAAAGCAAGAAATGTGAACAGCTCTATTTGTGGATTTATCATCCTATTGTGAACAATCCATGATAGAGTGCCGTTCACCTTCAATCTCATTTCTTAAAGATTGATTGATTCATTGGTCGATTGATTGATTAATTGATTGATTGATCTATAGATCTCATCTGCACTTCGACTGTGATGGATGGCCGTAAGGTCATTGACCCCGGGCGTGTTGTATTGTGGGATAGTGAAGATGGCGGAACCAACCCAGGTTGTGTTCTTGGCCGGCCTGGCTCTCTTCGTCAGTTTTGTGACGTGGAGAGACATGTCCGCACTAGGTAACGTAGCCGCAGACGAAGATAACGAACCCGTAGGAAAGCTGAAGCACTTCCAAGGGACAAATCCCGTCCTAAAGTTTACATTTTGGTAAGTAAAGTATGTCATCGTCATATGCTAAGCAAAAGTGGGGGGGGGGGGGGGGGGTATGCGACGCTGTCTAATTTCCTCATCCCAAAAAATGGTAATTTCTTGCTTTTGAGCGGTAAGAATAACACCATATTTAGCACATAAAATACAAAAGTATGTGTGTTAATAAGCCGTACATCTAGAGCGAAATTTGCGTATAATATGAGCATAAATGTCTAGTTTTGTGCTGATTACACAATCATGCACAACTAAATTATGCTGGAAATGGTCATGAGTCATCACAATTTACATGTAAATCTAATCATGCTAATCTATGTATCAACTGGACATTTATTCTGTTATTTTGAATATCCAAAATATAAATGTTGATATATCATAGATTATTTGTAGAATTATGATAACAACACAGAAACACAGTTCATGAACATGTAACGTTACATTTGTTGGTATGTTAAAATTGAAAATATTCATTACTATTGTTCTTGTGTAAATCTATGGTTGTTCTTTTTAATAACAATCTGCAGCTCATGCTTGATATAACAACATTAGATCATTTCGTAAAATTATGATAACAGCACAGAAACACAGTAGCTTGGGTACCATCCTGAATTCCGGATGGTACTTCGCTCTGACGTTTATTACACACTGTACACAGTCTCTTCTCACTCTGACTTTTATAATACACTATACACAGTCTCGGGATAAGAGGGGATATAAACTTAGACATGTTTTGGATTGTGTTCTCACCGCAAAAGGGCCACCTACATCAGCTACATAATATCCTATATTTCACCAACCTGATAAAATTATTTTTGGAACAAGAAATGAGTTTGATCTATTAAATGTGTTTGATTTGTTCCAGCTATTCCTGAGGGTACAAGAATGCTTTCCAGCAGTATGCCCAGGCCATCCAGCAGAACTACCCAGAGCTGAGGATAGAGGGCGCTAATTATCCACCTCCAGCCTACAGGCAGTACCTGGCAGGCTTCCTCTCTATCTTCAAGGTGAGATGAATCATAGTTAGAGCTGGTACCGGTACAATCAATTAGGTACAGGTCCAAAATACCAGAACCTTCAGACCTCTCCTGACCTCCTCCCGACCCGATCTGACGAGTCGTCACGTGGTTTACTGTGACCTTTCTGTGTGCGGCCAGAACTTACCGAACATTGTCGACAGAAAACAGTTACTGTCTGAATAAAGGCTTAATTTTTGTAGGTTACAATATTTAGGGAATCCAGGCGGGGCCTGTTTCTGCTCCGTTTTTAACCGCTCTATGTATGAAATAATGATGTGGTTGTGGGAATATTGTGCAATTTCATACAGATTTTCACTTTTAATGCTGTAGTGTTGCTTAGGTTGCCTTAAACACCTAAATAGGCTACTAGTACGTGTAGTAGTACAGACTCTGATAAGTGATTAATTTATGTTTTTTTACTTTCCTGTAGTTTGTTGTGATTGGCTGCATAGTAAGTGGAAAGAACATCTTCTCCCAGCTCAACATGGACACACCAAACGCCTGGACTTGGGCACTGGAAAACAAGGTTGGTTCAGCTTCTTTATCTAGACTGTAATATAAGCTGTGATAGGAAAACAATAATAAGTTTATTGCAACTTCTTGACCTTGAGTTAATTTCAGGTAACATAAGCGGTTCAAACAGTATAGCAGGTGTCTACTCTGAAAGCTAACGCTAGATTCTGGGTTATTGGGTTTAAGAGGGAACACATGGATATAAAGTATATATTTTAAAGATTGCATAGTATTTCAGTTTTCAATACTTTTACCATGTCTGTTTCAGATCTATGCCTGTATGATGGTTTTCTTCATCTCCAATGCTGTGGAAGGGCAACTTATGTCAACAGGGGCATTTGAAATTACATTTAATGGTAAGTAATTTGCAGATATGCTTGATTGAAAAGTGGATATCTTCTTCAGCTTTTTTTGTAATTTCTAGTATGTTAAACATTGCAGTACAGATCAGAACTGCTAAGTAATATTTGTGAAATGATATAGCCATCTTTTGGGATGTCCCTGTAGCTCAACTGGTAGCTTTACCCTGCTTCTGAAACAGCAAGGAAACTGCTCCAATATGTGCCACTGGGCACTATTAAGGTCTGAAGGAATGAACAAAGTAACAAAATAATATCGTATGGAAGTATGTTTTGATAGGTAAGAAGAAAACAATGGAAGTATTTTCTCTTTTGTGAAAAACTGAAAACATCAAATACCAGAGTTACCAACCTAGGATTGATGTGTGCAAAAAGTTGTATTTTCTCAGAACTTTTGTAGAATGGAATTTGTTATCACCAAGCACAGCAGGGGCATCTTCTCTGGATAGTTTAAAAGAACACTTGCAGATAGATGTGCAAAAGTTAGGTGTGATGGATCGTTCAGTGTAATCAAACCAGCTGCTGTCGCGCCGCGTGCCTGCGAAGCTGGTGTGTTTTGCCAAAGGGCAGTCATACCGGCTGTATAGATATAGATACTGATACAGATCATCATCATGTTTTGAACCGTTGTTTGTGTTTATTTTTCAGATGTTCCGATCTGGTCCAAGCTTCAGTCCGGCCGCGTCCCTGCCGGCCAGGAGCTGTTCCAGATTATAGACAACCAGATGAAACTCTTCAACAGCAACATGAAGCAAACCTTCACAGTCTAGATGTGTTATATGGTCAGTATGGTCTACCACTCACTGGTACATACATTTATATCAACAGCAACATGAAGCAAACCTTCACAGTCTAGATGTGTTACATGGTTAGTATGGTCTACCACTGGTACATACATTTATATCAACAGCAACATGAAGCAAACCTTCACAGTCTAGATGTGTCACAGTCAGTATGGTCTACCACTGGTACATACATTTATATCAACAGCAACATGAAGCAAACCTTCACAGTCTAGATGTGTTACATGGTTAGTATGGTCTACCACTGGTACATACATTTATATCAACAGCAACATGAAGCAAACCTTCACAGTCTAGATGTGTTACATGGTTAGTATGGTCTACCACTGGTACATACATTTATATCAACAGCAACATGAAGCAAACCTTCACAGTCTAGATGTGTTACATGGTCAGTATGGTCTACCACTGGTACATACATTTATATCAACAGCAACATGAAGCAAACCTTCACAGTCTAGTTGTGTTACATGGTCAGTATGGTCTACCACTCGTACATACATTTATATCAACAGCAACATGAAGCAAACCTTCACAGTCTAGATGTGTTACATGGTCAGTATGGTCTACCATTGGTACATACATTTATATCAACAGCAACATGAAGCAAACCTTCACAGTCTAGATGTGTTATAGGTCAGTATGGTCTACCACGGGTACATACATTTATATCAACAGCAACATGAAGCAAACCTTCACAGTCTAGATGTGTTACATGGTCAGTATGGTCTACCACTCATAAGGCCTAGGAAAAAAATGTTTTGTTTCTCTTTTCCCTATGTACCCTAGGAAAACCTGCCGACCTTAGGCTTTTTTGTGGTGAGCATGTTAGCAGTGGAGTCACAGAGCTTCCAGTCAGAATTTTTATTAAGCCTGCTTCCTATTGAAGTAAAAACACTTTCTGCATCACTCCTGCACACAACTACCTCTCGATGCGTTCATACACTTCTCATACACACAATGAAACACCAACACAAATTTCAAAATATCAGAGCAAACATGTTCAGCAATCATTGTAGTGTCATGCAAATCTTGCCCTTTCCCAATGCCGTCATCCAAATAAACAAAGATTGAAATACCTTCTCTCCTCCATTTTGTTACAATTGGTTTCAGAAGCTTTGTAAAAATGAAGGGAGCACTTGATAAACCAAAAGGAAGAACACAGAAAACAAAATATTTAATCTTTCCAGTAAATTTCCAAGCAAAACCTAGATACTTCCTATGATCTTTGAATATGTCTAGATGATGGTAACCCGATTTCAAATCGAAGGTAAACATAAACTCTCCTTTCCTGAACTCTTTTGCTACAAGGCGCAGATCTTCACATTTGAATTTGTGCTTATACAGAAATAAATTAACATACCTTAAATCCAGAATCTCTTTTTACCACTAGACTGTGTTGCTACTGAAAGCGGATTACATACAAATGGACACGTGTCTACTTCCTCCACACATCCTAGTTTCAATAGCTCAGACACTGCATTGGAAACAAAATCATGATTAGCCTTCGCACTAGCATTATTATGCAAAACTCTAGAATGTGGTAAATGCATCAACGGTAATCTATAACCATGTCTAACAGTGTCCAAAATAAACTCAGGTGCACCAGCGTTCTGCCAAAATTCAATGTTTCTTTTCAGTCTCCCTCTGACGCTGATATCTGGATCTCCTTCTTGGAACTCAAAATCTTTCAAATTCATGAATTTCCTCAAAGAAGAAATTCCTGGGATGTCTCCAACGAAGTCACTCTGTCCCTGACAATTCAGTCACTCTGCATGAGGGAAGTCTGAAAATGAAAATGTACGAAAACAAAATTCAATTAAAGTTTCTTGCTGGCCATGGTGTCGAACTGCTGCCCCTTCTGCCTGAAGCCGCTCAACATGGGGCACATACCCCTCCAGTGCCCTTCCTCCCCGCAGGCAAAACAGTTGCCCGGCTTCTTAGTGCTAGTGACGGAAGATGCAGCGTTACCGTAAAACCTAATTGGTGGTTGAAAACTCTTGTCAAAAGAACGTTTTGCTTTCCCGGCTTTCCTCCGCTTTTCCTCGTTCTCCTTCTTGGCTTTCTTTGCTCTCATCTCAGCTTTAAACATACGTTTCTCAACATCTGAGTTGTCAGCCAATTCGTTCTTTTTGTATTCTTCAACTGTAAGCCAGCCGGCTTCAGGTTTATCCCCCATAAGGATACATTTTTGCCTGAAAGAAATCAACTCCTCACCTTCTGCCAGTGCCTGTAGCGCTCTCTCTGTCTTCCCTCCCTGCACCTCCGTCTTTGCTTCCACCAGCTTTTCCTTCAACTGCTGTGTGAAGTCAAATTGATCTTGATAGGCCATTCTCTTAATCTTGGGCTCTGAGTCCGACTTCATCGTCTTCAGCTGTTGTACTTGCTTCTCAGCCAGGTCTTCGTTCACCCTCTTCAGGTCACCCAACTTTTCATCCATCATGACGGAAACCGCATTCAAAATCGATTGCTTGTTGAGCGCTATAGCCGCTGTGACTGCTTCCGCATCCATGATGACAAAGAACCAAAGACAAGCTTGTTGTATCCTGCTGTTAAAAGTCCGGACAGCTGTTCAACTCTTTGCCCAGTTCTTTTGTTTGAATCAACGAATAAGGTTGTTGGTGTGATGTGTTTTGACTTTACATCTTTTCCTCTTTTTACCGATAGACTTCAGTTTAAAGCTGTAAATAGCTTATAATAAACGTTGGAGCAAACCACTATCCAGATGGTACCCAGGCTAGTTAACGATTGCTTGGTTAAAGAAGATAGAAATACAAAATGTATACCCTTAGCCAAAGTGAGAGTCCTAACCATTATGTTATTTTGTGTTTCAGCTTCTCTTCCCCCCTCCTTTGTGCGACTGATGTCTCCATAGTGGAAGGCGCTGGGACCATTTATGAAAACCTCAGCTGAAAGCAGTTAACCTGTGGGCTGGGGTTGGATGGCTAGAGTCTCCAGGGTTGGAAACTATGGGGTGTGGTGCACAAGGATTACATACATTTAGCATATAGATTTTACATGATTTCTTAGGGATTTTTATTGTCTGTTGGATCTCGATATTGTAGTTTAGATACATTGTAGTTTAAAAACAATAGCAGAAAATTTGTAGCTAGGTAGGATATTGCAGGGATTAAGGTAAATTTGTGATGTTAGTGTACACTGTATGAACTGAGGCCAGGGTTCTGAATTTTTTTCTGATTTTAGGGAATGAGTTAAGAGTATTGCCAGAAACTACTTGCAGGTATGGGAATACAGGGATATGGTCATGTTTAATAATGCAGTTTAAAGTATGTAATGTTGAAGAGTGCATTTACAGACAGATTTGTAGATTTCTCTCTAACATGTTTGTTTTTTATGTTTGTCTCATAAGATAATTATGCTTGCACTCATCTGCCTGGAAAAACTGTTAACCCAAAGAAAGCACAGATAATGATATGTGGATCTTCTTACATGTTGTATCAGTGGCTTCCCTGGACTTCTTTCTGAACTAAAATGTATGTGTTATGAACTTATGAATACCTGTATCAAGTAAATTAAATGAAAGCTGAAAGCAGTATTACAGGGTTCTCCAAGACTCGAAAACTGATACATTTCAAAATATTATGTGTGTGAGCATTTATATTTGGTACATCTGCTGTTTACCTTTAGATTCAAGCAGATGTAAATATTTCAAATTCCATAACACTTCAGAAATTATATAGTAAAGTGGACTCATTCCTTAGATAACTGACATCTATCAGTCACTGACACTGCAGTCCCTCAGTAAGACACCTGGAGCCGCATAGTTCCAGTTTAAAACTTTTACAGCCTGACAAACCATTTTCATTGTGTGCAACTTCTTCAGTGGCTATAGGATTTGTCAGGGCAAATTTTAACACCTTTCTTAACAAGGTTTTCCCTCCAGTGCAAACTTCAGATATTTCAGTTACAGTAATTTTCTTCCATTTTGAACATTAATTTTTTGGCTCTCCTTTTAATATACAACATTAAGCAGTTGTAGGTACAGAATAACAAATCACTGTGCAATGTGGTACATGTACCGGTCATCAGGTGTATAGCAAAAATGTTCTGTATGTAAATTGGAAGTGTTCAATGGTTGTTGTTATATGAAGCTGCTTTCAAATGTGTGACATACCAGTTAATACATCAACCATTTTGTGCATATTACCGTACAAAATCTGTGAATACGTTGTACCAGTATACATGGGATTTTACTCCCAGCTTTGTAATCTGTGCTGACACCATTTAAGAAAGTTTTTCTTCATTTTTTAAAGGCACATTATGCAACTTACAGCTATGATACGTACACGTTTCTCTGACTGAGGATATCCTAACTGTATTAAAGCTTGGATTTAAGTACCGTATCTGGGAAAGTTACTATATTGTGTACATTGTAATCATATGTGTAACTAATGTATATTTATATATGTCGCTTGCATGTAATTCTTTTAAATGTGACAGTATTAAGATTGTCCTGGTCTTAAGTCTGTTCTAGATTTGTCTCTACTCACTTTTCTGGTATACCCCGGTATTCCCCATATCATTCACTTTGTTGAGCACATTTTCCCTATATCATGATAAAAAATTGCCATATGTTTATAGCAATTACAAACTACACTTTGTCACTCCCTGCAAGAGGCAATTTTTCGCTGTTGGTGTACAAACGCACCTCTCAGAACTGTGTACCTCCGACATTGCGCACGGTTGCCAAACATTACCTGCTAATTTCTTCAGTTACATACAAACTTTCACAAATCTAACATTTGAGGTCAGTTGAGCTGGCTGAAAGGGAATCTCCCACAGCTAAAAAACATGCGTCCATGCAGCCATTTAGTTTTGGGCACAGCACTCTTTTAGGGTACCTACACATGTACTGAAAGTAATACACATGAATGAGACCATAAGAGGAAATAGCACAACACAGGTTTTAACTTTCACACTTTTATTGGTGATATGAGCACTTTTTTTCTTAATAATGTACAAGGATACATGCATCAGCCATGTGCTCCCCTGGGATCTGTCCAACTGACCTTGTGTGACCCCTAGATCTTCTACGGAAACCTACCCTGGGAAAACCGAACTCCTAAGAGGTGACACGGAAAGAGTTACTGATCCTCAGAACATGCGCGCCCGCAACTATACGCCCGATAGTTGGTGGCCGACATTAAGTGGGGCTGGCGTATAGTTGTGCGCGCGCGTGTACTAAGGATTGGTAACCCTTTCAGCGATGCCTCTTTGGAGTCTGGTTTTCCCAGGGTAAAAGAAACCTAGCAGCACTCAGGGAATGTTACAGAAACTCCTGAACACGCCGGCGATTCATGGCTATCAATTAACACTGGTAGGATAGGATGGGAACAAACAGTTCTAAGGATACAGTAAAACAGGAACTTTTGTTCAAGCACAGTCTGTATTGATGGGTGCTACATCAGGACTTTTGATACCACAGGAGCCATTTCTTTTCCTTTGGAAGGGACACTTTTTTTATGGGATTGCCAAACAGGATACAAATTTTTTACTAGTATTCAGTCATTTCCAGCTTGAGTCTGCAATGGTTGTTACCTTCCTGAAGGGAACACAAGCTAGAAACAGTAAATCCAAGGCTAAAAATATTCCAAATTTAAATAAAATGGTACAGTTAAACCATTCCTATCATACTAGGAATTTAACCAAAACCAACAACAGAAGATGGTCTCCTTACACCATTCCTTCTAAAAGTTCACAAACCATATTTGATTTCTTGAACAGTTTCGCTAATGTGGTAAGTCACTGAATAACTAGATTCCTTGTTCACAACTAAGTGTTTTATTCTATCGATGTTTTGGTCTATCTAGTGCAAATCTGATTGGTTCACATTGCACTACAGCATAGGTGTCGCTGCTACAAATGCTGTCCCAAACGTGACAGATATACATACACATAACACACTCCTTTATGCTTGGGACTGCAATGTAAACTACCTACATTTGGGACCACACTTGTAAGCAGCAACACAGCAGTGCAATGTGAACCAGTCAGAATTGTGCCGAGGAAGGTGACAGTCACTGTAACGTTAGTTGAATAAAACAATTGGTTGTGTATGATTATGAAGAATCTTGTTATTCACAAACATTATTTATTATTTTCAGGATTGAGAAGAAAGGCAACAAGATTTTTCAGATACCAGTTCTACCAATGTTCTGTGTCTGTTTGGTGTTGACTTCTGCATGATCGACCAAGATTTGTACCAATGGTTTGTATTTTAGCGTCATGGTACTTATAATGCACATAGACACATAGAACTGTGTCAACACAAGGGAACCCTTAACATTTGTCACTTTGTAAGTCACAGTTATTTCCTTTAATACTCATTTTAATATTCATGAGTAATCTAATACAACATTGCGTCCATGTCGATTATTGGAAATGAAACGGACAACATTGACAGCAGGCATTTTGGTTTTATACCCAATCATTACAGAAAAGGCTCTCTGATCATAGTACCAAAAGACTTGACCACCTTTCATGAAGTCTACACATAAAAGGAACAACATTTCCTAAGCTAACTGCCTGATGATTTTACATTCAGGACATTAGAGAATGGTACACCTTTCCATGTCCAAGCCTTCGAGGGGTACGCACATGCACATCCTCACAGTTTGACAGATCTCGAACATCCTGCCGATAAACGCCAATGTTACAAGGTCTTATTGAGTAGCTGTTGATGATACAAAAATTACACAGTGATGTTGTTGTGATGATGTGACCAGGACCTTACAGACCGGGGGTGGGGGGTGGACGCACATGGCTTCATCTCATGAACACATCGGTGTTACGGAAGCTGGAGTTGTCCCTGTGAGTTAACAAACAAAACAAAACAACAACATGACAGACTGTAATGACATTTCTAGCAGCTTTTGCGTTACACAATCCACAGCAACAAAGTATATAAAGATGTTACACTACAGACTAGTAAGAAATTATATATTGACATGTTGCTTACTCATCTATGACTCGATGAAAAGTTTTGAAATCAAGCTGTTTTTTTAAAAACATAATAGGGATTCAGGTTCCATGTGACTGTCTTTCCCATTCTTAAAGACACACTGAACAAGCCTACCCAGATTCATGTATCTGTTTTCATGTACAGGTATTTGTTCACATCCTTATATGTATGATTGTTGTCAGGCAACTGAAACGTAAAATTCTCTTTGAAAATCCCAGTCAATTAGGATGCTTATAGATGCTACAGTTCTATGAAGACTCGTACATGTAGTTTTCTGATAAGAAACTTTTAAGCATAAAAAGGCTCCACCCCAGAGACGTTACCAAAAAGAGACTTGCTTACTTTAGGCTGTCTTGATGGGCCTTGTACTCCATAATAGTGTTTGGAGGAAGGTTCAACACCCGGCGCAGGGTGTCTCGAATACGCGTTGTTGTTGCATGGTCTGAGGCTGTCTTGTTCCACACAGAAACAATATCCTCCTGAAATGTTGGTAAAAAATGGTTTGGGAGAATGTTTCAGTTATATCATTTCACACATAACATTCAAAGGTTGCAAATATAACCATTTCAAAAGAAGCAAGGACACAAAACCATGTTCCTTTCCTGACCTGGAAGTGTTTCTTCCCTGACCCATAGTGTTCTTCCCTGACCCGGAAGTGTTTCCCTACTGACCTGGAAGCGTATGGAGATGACTGCCCCACAGATCTCCTCCCCCACCATGAACTGTTCCCCCCTGACCTGGAAGTGTTTCCCTACTGACCTGGAAGTGTTTCAGTACTGACCTGGAAGCGTATGGAGATGACAGCCCCACAGATCTCCTCCCCCACCATGAACTGTTCCCCTAGCATTGCGAGGATCAGGTTCTCCCAGCAGCGCGAGGCCAGGCCCTTCCGTAGACGAACAATCCACTTTCCACCATCTTTGTTAGCTTCATCCTGGAGAAGTTGGATTAGCACAATTACAAAATCTATGTTTAATTCTTTCAAACATAAGCACATCTACTAGAACACCTAAAGATCCTTCAGTCACTGTCGAAAGGTAGTGAACTCTATCTAAGTGTTCAACCATTTACAAAAAATTACCGTTAACAAGGTCCCAGTTGAAGACTGCCACCACAAGTGACCTAGTAGCATCCCTTGTTAATCAGAATTTTATACTTAATCTGTAAGGGCAAGCATCTAGTGGGTCCAATTTCTTGTTATTTTGATATCAGTGCTGCATGGACGCATACCTGTCCAAAAGCCTTGCAGCCATGAATGTGGTATAATACAATCATTTTGGCATGTAAGTTTAGGATAACCATATGTGCATGTACCTCCCACATAGGCTTAATCCCTTCCTTGAAGAGATGGAAGTCGCTGTGGCCTGACAGGTCTCCTGGTCGAACCATGTGGCTGTAGAACCTCCAAAACTGCTCCACCTAGAGGGGATACAGGCAGCAACACTTATTTCTCACTCTCAAAAATTTACATCTTTGTTGTAAGGCCATGTTGATTTGATCATAAGGATAACATCTGCACGTGCAAGAATTTTCAGCCATTTCGCCAAAAAAGTTTTTGACCATACTGTAAATCAGGCAGAGCAGCTGTAAAAAAACGAGCACATACATGCTGTAGATTGAAAAAAAAGGATTGGAAAACAGATAACTAATGTCATATTTCACAAGAATAAATTGAAATAAAAAAAACAATGCCAAAAAAAACAATGCCAACTGTTCATAATATATCATTCTTTCTCTCTTTCCCTGAGAACTGGAAAGAACATTGACTGAGTCACTAACTCACAATGGCTCTATGTAAATGAGACTGATGTGTAAATCCACTAAATTTGCATTGCAAAGTGGCCATTTTTAACTCATAATGGTGGCATGTAAATGTAATTGATATCCAAATAAGCTATATTTGCATTGCAAACAACCATTATGAGTTAGTGATACATGAGAGCTCATTTCCCTCTCCCAGACTGGTTCAAAATTTTATCAAAGACTGTCCTTTTAGAATTCCAATCTTTGGGATTCCAATGCAAGTATACCGAAGTCACGGGTTCCGCACTGGCCGCCCAGTGCGGAATACGTGGAGAAAATGGCATCGGCACTCGGGGCCCAGTGCGGAAGAAACTTCCGCACAGGAATTCCAGTGCGGAACGGCTTTGTTCGAGTGCTGAAGACCCGTCAGCACTGGAATTCCAGAGCTACACCTTGTCTCGGCACTCGTTTTCCAGTGCCGAACTCCGCCCAGCACTCGGTTTCTAGTGCCGAACTCCGCTCAGCACTCGGTTTCTAGTGCTGATCTCCGCTCAGCACTCGGTTTCTAGTGCGGAAGGGTGGTTCAAAGGTCGTTCAGCACTGGTTACCCAGTGCGGAGGTCATTGAGCACTGGATAACCCAGTGCCGATCTACCTAAGTCACGGGTTCCGCACTGGGATTTCTAGTGCTCGGTGACTTTTCGGCACTAGAGGCCGAGTGCTAAGACCACTTCGGCACTAGAAGCCGAGTGCTACTATCATTTTAAGACCGTCAGCACTGGGTTTCCAGTGCTCGCGTCCAAATCGTTACTCAAAAACATAGTTGACATGCAGCAGCGCCTACTCACCTTCGGACGGTCACTTGTAAACTCAGTATTTTAAAATCAATTTTGGCTTAGTCTTGTCTCTGTCGGAACTCAAACAGCATGTGTGTATCATACGCTACATCCTACATGTATATAGTGTTATGTACTATGATGACCTCATGTCAACAGTGTGTCAGCTTCGTTCCCTTTTTCTAAATTTCACGAAGATAAAATGCTAATACAATACATTAACGTTACAGCTCCCTTTGTCGTGTTTGAGTTGCAGACTACTTTCAATCAATCGTTCGCATGCATCATTGCGTGGTGGATACAGACAGTTTAGACAGTTCTACTTTGGTCACGAAAGAAATTAATGTCTAAATAAGAAAGATAATTGATATGTACTGTTCTTTGAAAACCCGACACGGATATTTCCTCCCATACGCAGCTTTCTCAGGCTCAAGGTGAACGTTTTGTTACACTTCTTTTATATATGTGTACCACCTTTAACTGCCCGGAACTGTAAATAACGTAACGGAGGCTGGCTGTCAGCACTCAGTTTCAAGTGCGGAATATTTGTCGTCACTGGTTTTCCTGTGCGGAATATTTGTCGTCACTCGTTTTCTAGAGCGGAATGTTTGTCGTCACTCGTTATCTAGTGCGGAATATTTGTCGTCACTCGTTTTCTAGTGCGGAAGGTAGTCTCAGCACTCGGTTTCTAGTGGTGAATCGGGGTTTTCAGTGCTGAAGTTGACTCACCACTGGACACCTAGTGCGGACGTAACTTCGGCACTAGACTTCTAGTGCGGAAGGCCCCTTCCGCACTAGACACCGAGTGCTGAGAGAGGAACCCGTGACTTCGGTAGTTTTGCGATTCCAATCTCTACTGTGACCTACACATGCCCACATATACTACTTACTGAGGCAAAAGTCCCGACTAGTTTAATATTCTGTTCGTAGTTTGTGGAGTTCTGCTGTTTTCCAGGAGACCGTCTTGAGAACCATATGGAATAGTTGAACTGGAGTGGGTGTTCTCCTGGGCCAGCCTTCTGGATTGGCTGGAAAGAAGAATTCAGAAGACTTGTTACTTGTCTTGATATTTGATTGTCTGTAGATTTCTTTAACACTGCAAATTGAAGTTGGTACATACAAACAAACTCCCACAATAAATTGATAGAATAAACCAAATGACTACATCTGTGTTAGTATGCATGTACATGCTGGGACATTTTCTCGTAAGCAAATATATACTCTAGGAAAGTCAGCACTCTCAAGTCTGAAGTTAAAATTACTGAAAGGATCGTAGTCATTTTTCCAAGTGAATTTCTTTTAAGTCTTCATCCAAGAGGTAATTTTAAAACTAGGGTTATTCAGAATAACAAGAAAGATTTCATTTACAGAATATATGTATGCTAATATCTCAACAAAGTGTAACTAACTCTGGGGCTTTGCTGTCTTCTACTCTCCCCATTCTCATCCTTGTCCTCATCTTTATCTTCTCCGCTGTCATCGTCTTTCAATCTGCAGCAGAGAAACATCAGACTCAGAGTTAGGAAAATGTTGTATCATGTATAACAGTGAAACAGTTCTGTCAGTCTGGTCTCTACATACAAACCATCTTAAGTCGGAGGTAACTTAAAAGAAGAGCCTGCTGATAATCATGTTCCTTGTTCATGTGCGTGCATTGTGGGCAAATGTTTATGTTAAAATTGGAACAAGAAGGATCCATCAACTGAAAAAAAAATGCCTTTGGTTGAAGGCCCCTAAGACATAAACAAAATGCATCTGAACGTGTATCAAGCATGGTTTGGGCAAGGACTGTTTACAAGTTAGAGTTCTTCACCTTTCACCTGAGCATGTGCAATTGAAACAATGAAAAGGCTTATACATGTGGATCAGATCATTTTTGCTATGACACAAACACAAAACTACTAGTGTTGGAAGGACTTACTACAAGGATTGGGGAAAACAATTTTTTTACCTCACACACTTTTACTAATCAAAACATCTCTCATTTGCATCAAACACCACTAATATTAAGATGACAGAAAGTACTGTGATATTTTTTTTTTTACAGAAGAGACATCACAGCTAGCAGCCAACATGATTTGGAACTAGAGTCTAATATTTTACTACACATTTTGTAAATCATAAATCGCAATCGCGACGTTTGCATGACCAGCAACGCATCCAAAAAGAAATACGACTAGATATTCTATTTGCTTGTGATCCATACAGTTCAAATATGGTGATTCATTAATAACTTTTGAATATTTGGACGACATCAGGTCGGCTTGGTTGAGCTGAGTTGATGATATTTTTCTCCAAGACAGGCGAGTGTCCACATGACACGTCTCACTATACACACCAAAACCTGTCCAATCAAGGCATTTACGTAAAAGACAAGCTAATGGATACTTACGCTTCGAATTTGTTGTTCATTTTGCACTGTCTTTATCAAATAAATACAAATATATACAAAAATATACGCGATTTTTTATGTACACAAAACTTTCAGCTGCCACTGTTCCTTCGTCCAAGTTTGATATCTGAAGTGCGCATGCGTTGAACTAGCGAGATAGCTTTGTAACGTTACATCTCATTGGTTGTCTGTCACCCTTGACCTACAGTATGTTTTTATTGGACAAAATAGGCAAAAATAGCTCAAAATATGGTATATTTCGCTTTATTCTTATAGATTGCATCAATATTATGACAAATTGATACCTTAGAATTTAATGTTTTGTCCAGAAAAAGAAATTTTGAGTAAATAAAGATCAAGCTGATTGGAAGAAACTATTAATAAAATGGGTACTTATTCGCCTCAAAATTACTATTATTTACTTTATATTTCACTACAGATAATGTATTTTCGGAAGACGAAATAATTTAGATACGCTAAAAATACACTTTGAATGTCATATCTGGACGAAAAATGTGGCAAATGATTTTGTTATGAAAAATTAAAATTCTTGTCACCCCTTATTACTACAATAAAGTAGTCTGACAGGAAAATGGCGGGAGCCATGAGTACGAAAAGTAGGATTGTGGAGACTTTGGATGATTTGGAGCTTATTTCAAGGTATGTTTGGACTTAAGTTGGCTTCAGGCTGTACTCTACACACTTATGAACATTTCAGAGTCAAAAAATGTTAAGAAAAGCTCGGACGAAAGTGTCAGTGTCCCAGAAACTTTGGGGGTTTTAAACTCCTTCAAATGCTACTTAATTTACAGCACGCGCATGCAGCATACAGTTCAATTCCTTTTTCGGGTATGCAAATGTAGCCCACATTGTAGGTGTTTCAAGGCTGTCCCAGGCTTTGCATTTGATTTTCCATCCCGTTTGGGAAGCCAATGTTGTTAATATTTGCTGCTATTCTGAAATTTGAGCTTACAAAAATACAATAATTATCAAGAGGGTCTGCAGGGAGGTCGCCGTCAATTGTTTTTCACGCGGAAACCTTAGAGGGTCATAAAAGGAAGGCGCCATATCTTTCTCTTGGGAAGATTTGTTGAAAATTGTCTGAAAGAAAGTCACTTTCTGGGTACGTTTGCTATTTTTGTATGTCCTAACTTTGAGATGATATAGAAAAATTGCTCTAAATCAGAATGGTAACAAAAATATCACAAGTAGGTTGATTGGTCATGAAGATGATGCCGAAAACCGAACGTAGTTACTTAGTACCATTTCAAGAAAAGCAGAGAGAGGTCCGAGAGGACAAGGTATTGTTGTCGGATTGCTCGTGCTGAACTGCCTGGGTTGGCATACGGAGTTTGACCTGGAATTTGAGTACATTGATTGCCAACCTCAGGGTTGATATACAACGTAACGTTCAATCTCTGACTCTGAGCTCCTTTTGACACAATGAATATGGACCCGTGTTAGATGTCACTAAAACCAGCTTTATTTGTAGGCATCTCAACAATATTTCCAATTTCATAGGTAAAAACAATTGCTCTTATTCATATTATTAGACAGTGTTTGAAACAGCTTAACATGCTAAAAGGCACATACACTGCATTTGCCTCCTATCATAGTTTATACCACAGGGTTTCCTATCATCTGTTCCAGTCTGTCCCAAAATTGTCGTTCTTCCCTGCCATCCTCGGGCCACCTTATGTATGGTTTACCTCGAATGATACTGAATACACGACCTCGGTCCTCTGGAGCCAAGTTATTCATCATTAAGTCAATATCCTCTAACATGATCAGTTTCAACTGGTGGTGAGCTCCCTGTTCGATTTCCAACTGTCTGGCTATCTGCAACGCATGACGGCATAGCCCATTGCACAGGGAGTTCATTGTGATGATCCCTAGGATAATCCGGCTGTTATTGATAAAATGGTCAATCCCTTCCAAACTGTGACAACCCCCAGGCAAGTCCCGCTCCATATAAGACACAGTATACTCGCCTTTCTCCAATCTTGCAGCACACATCTGTACCCATCGAATATCTTCTCTACTGTGGATAATGAATAGATCGTACAGGTAATGGTAGTCTTGCTGTTGTAGATCTTGAAATCCAATGATTGGCGCATATCCTTGTCTTTCCGGTTCATGTTTTCTATACCTTTTGTAGATTACCATAAGTACAATAATAATTAGAATTACGAATGCTGAAACACTTGATGCAATGATAGCAATATGGTTTAAAGACCAGGAAAATGTGCTGGGACAATATTCACTGTAATCCTCCAAACTTTTTCCTTCATACTTTTCATTTGCACATTTGTAATGATCTATTACAGCAGTAGTGTTGTTCCATCCAGCAACTTGAGCTTCATGGTTGTTGGCCCATTGTACAAAATCTACCAGCTCACAGTCACAGTCAAAGGGGTTGTCTGACAAATTTATGAGGGAAACATTCTGTATGGCCATTAATGTAGAGGAACCAATTTGGAAAAAGTCGTTTCCAGACAAATCTAGTTCCAATGCAGGATGCAAGGTAGAAAATACCTGTGCTGAGAGAGACCCTATATGATTTCCTCTTAGATTGACATTGAGGTTTGTAGAGTTGCAAGTAAAGAAGATGTCATTGGGTAAACTATGTAGATCATTAAAGCTCAGGTCCAGGTACTGGAGGTTTTTCTGATTTTCTAGTGCATTGGCAGGGATGTTGCCAATGCCGCATGATGATAGCTTGAGGGATACAAGGTTGGTTAGGTTCTGCAGGGTTTGACTGCAGTTAGATTTAGAAGAGCCCCAAATATCTCCAGTGAATGACATGTCTAGACATTCTAGATGTTGTAGGTCCTGGAACATTTTCAGATGTGTGCAAGCAATGTCTAGTTTGTTATGACTCAGGTCAAGACACTGTAGGTTGGTCAAGTTGTGGAAAGATTCTGGGTCGATGTTAGTTATATTGTTGTGGGACAGAAGCAGTTTCTCAAGGCTGTGGAGTGCCGAAAACGAGAACTTCTGTAGCACGGTTAAGCTGTTGTGTTCCAGGTTCAGTACTTTAAGGTGGGACACGTTATGGAATGCTCCAATCTGGATGTCATGAACGCAGCTGTAGGAGATGTTCAGGTGCTTCAGGTGCGATAAGAATGCCAGGCTGCTGTTTTTCAGGACAGGAATGCAGTTGTAGCTCAAGTCCAAGACTGTTGCATTTGGTGGGATGTCCTGTGGTATGGTCATCAGACCTAGCCCACTGCAGTTGACGACGGTTTGCTCACCAAATTTTTTGACGGTGCATCCATGAGACATTAGAATCTGAAGATAAAGTCATACAGATGCACGTCAGTCCCATGATCTAAATTCATATAGAGTATCTGTAAAGTTAAATTTGAAATGGCACCAAGCTGAGATAATATTCATTTCGTACGTTCTTTTTTTGCCTTTATTTAATCTATTCTTGACAGCTACACGTATGAGTCTATGACTGACTGAAGCCGAAACAAGCAAAATGTTTGTAAGATTAATCTTTTTTTGTTTAACATACATGTCACAGTAGAGATCACGATCCAGTAGAATCGCCGATTCTCCTAGGAGAAATTGTGATCGGAGTTTCTCCTAGGAGAGATCGCAATCGCAATCTGCACTAGTAGAAGTAGGCAATTCTACTAGTATAGATTGCGATCGGGATTTCTCAAATGATGCTAAGATGTAGGAAACAGCATTAATTTTTTTGATAAACAATGATTTTATATAGTATCAATGCAAACATACTAACTCATTACCAACTACACTACAACTACATGTATAAAATTAACTTGGAAGGACTTTTTGTGAATATACATTCATTGTACTTGAATATTCACTCCTAAAGTCATAATAGGTAATGATCATTACTGAAATGGCAGGATTAGGCCCTTTCAAGTGTACAAATACTATGCTGTCACAGTATATGTTAGAAAAACATCTTCATAAGTATGATACGTACCTGATTGGTTGGAACCTGGGAATACCCATGTTGAAGGTCCACTGGCATGCAGAAAACAAGCAGACAGACAGTCAGAGTGACAAGGAGATTCATTTTAATTTTTACTGCTATCGTCTTTGTAACAAAAGCAAATCCTTTACGCAAAGGTACAAATTTTATGTTAAGAAAGGTAAAAGTTATTTTTGCCAGCGGGATTTCCCTGACTGGAAACTCATCATGTGACCATATTAGTTGAAAAACCGGCTTAGTCTAGAAATGCTGCTATGGCAACAAAGTTCATGAAAGTTCATCTATTGTGAATCATAATTGAATTTACAAACTTGTCCAAGTCAAAAGGGAAACTTTGTTTTGTACTGTAACAGACTTTACCAGTGTTCGAAATTACCGCTTACCGGTCCCTTGACGGGGGGTGGTCGTGGGGGCGCTTTGCTGCCTCACTCCATCTCTCCTTGTAGTGTGCCAATGCTTGGGTGTTGGCAAGGGGCAGTCCTGTCCATTCCCTGATGTTGTCGTCCCATTTCTTTCTCTGTCTGCCTCATCTTCTTTTCCCTTTAACTGTTCCTTGCAGTATGACCTTTGAGAGGCCTTTGCTTCTTGTCACGTGACCGTATATGTACCACCTTAGGCCCACTTTACATTACGCTTTTCGCGTTAGCGGTAAATTCCCCGTTATCGGGACGCCGCTATCGGCACCTCTTTAGACACACCGCCCGGAAATCTGACAGGACACCCGCGGCGCGCGGTGGAATGTAAAATCTTGGTGAAAGTCTACCCGTAAAGATCGCAGTTCTTTTTAGCTGCACGTTGTTATATTGAGCAACTGTTAATTTTTTGTTTGCGTACCGCTACCAAGTGATTGACAATTCAAATACGTGACTTGCATGAGAAATACAAGTCCCTGCCTACGTTGTTGTTTCGCTGACACTTCCGGTAACTTCGACCACAAAATTTTCGATAAAAAAGCACTTAAAAACCCTTTCAAAGCGAACTGTTTGATAGAAGATCCCTTTCTTCCAGTGATGACCTGCTAAATTATGGCTACGTACTGAAATAACCGTGATATACGCATAATTCCTGCAGGTATAATAACTACCTCGTACGTAAAAACTCAAGCTGCCAGCAGTTCATGTAGCGGGAATTTCCCCACCAATGTCATAGCAACGGCCACCACTGTCATAGCAACGGCCAATCGGAGACGCGTAATGGGATTACTTTATACAAAATTTGCAGAGATAGCGGCTTCTGGTTTCGGTACAACGTAACGATGTATTGCAGGAGAAATTATTCGGAATCGAACTTGTATATTTTTTTAAAGGTCTTCCACGAAAATTGTGCAAAAATAGGTCGTCCAAAAATGTGAGAATGAGACTATTTTTCGCTGACATCCCGCCTGCTTTGAAGGTTGACTGCAGACCCGATTGACGTAAGAGCCTGCGTAGGTGGCCATTACGGAAAAGGCAGGCCGTGAAAACTATTGTTTCTGCGTAGTTCGGGTTGATTTTTGGGTTGACATTCATTCTACTAGTATATAAAAAAGTAACTATCGGAAGACTGTTTTCTTATCACTGTATTCTTACCCAGCGTTATGAACATGATCGCTGCTGGCAATTTTCCTCCAATGTTTTGCAAATCTGTACCTACCATTTTCGCGCCATATGCTAATAAGCGCGCGCTTTATGCTAAACGTCTAAACCCTGACTCCCGCTAACGCGAGCCCGACGTGTTCTCTTTATACGCAGTTTGGCGTTGACGGGGACTCCCGCTGAGCCTACGGCCGTACGCTTCGGAGTGGACGGGAGAAAATTTGGCGTTAGCGGGACTACGTTAACGGGAACTCTCTTTACACGGGGCTCCCGTTAACGCAGTCCCGCTAACGCCAGTCCCGCTAATGCGAAAAACGTAATGTAAAGTGGGCCTTAGTTTCCTTTTTATGACAATACTAAGAAGGTCCTCTAGGTGGTCTGTTCCCATAGCTTGTTGATAGTGTTCCTGACTTCTGTGTTGGTGATGTGGTCACGGTAAGTTAGATTTAGCAATTATAGAATATTGCTAAATCTAACTTCAAAATACCCACATGCAAAATCAACCACATTTTGCTTGGTACAACTTAATTTCAAATTCAGGTAGCACAGTGAACATCCTGTAATTTTGCAGTTGGAACACCACTTTTCCCCACCACTTGCATGCATAAGCTTTGTGGTATTTATTTCTTGATAAGATAAAACATAAGTAGTTACATGTAACTGGAAGAAAAGATACTAGTAATGGATAAGTAGCTGATATGGAGAAAGTACAGTATAATTTGGGCCTATGACTGAGGCAAGTTTGCCCATGTATGGGCCAGTTCACATGAGGAAAATGTCTGGTTGTACGACAAGGACTAATTGACATATGCCAAAGTCATCCGTCTCTAGCATATAACAAGTTTTTGTCTTAGTGTGAACAGACCCGCTGCATTGGGCGACGGATATTTTAAGACCCGGTTGTACCTCAACCTCAGGGTGGTTGTACTAACTTGTACAACATAATGTTTAATCTCTGACTCTGAGCTCCTTTTGACACAATGAATTATAGACTTATGCAAGATGTCACTAAAACCAACTTTATTTGTAGGCATACAAATACTAGTAATCCCAACAATATTTTCAATTTCATAGGAAAAAACTAATGCTCTTATTCATGTCAGACAGTGTTTGAAACAGCTAAACATGCTTAATGCAAATGCTAATACTGCATTCTCATCCAAATGTAGTTCATACCACAGGATTGCCTAACATCTTTTTCAGTTTGTCCCAAAATTGTGGTTCTTCCCTGCCATCCTCAGGCCATCTTACGTATTCGTTACCTCGAATGATGCTGAATACACGACTTGGGTCCACTCTAGATCTGGCCAAGTTTTTCCTCATTGAGTCCATATCCTCTAACATGATCAGTTTCAACTGGTGGCGAGCCCCATGTTCAATTTCCAATTGTCTGGCTATCTGCAGCCCGCGAACACATAGACCACTGTCATCAGCGTTGTACAAGGAATTGATTGTGATGATCCCTAAGATAATCCGGCTGTGTCTGATATAGTTTTCAATCTCTTCCAAACCTCCAAGAACGTCCCGCTCAATATAAGACATGGTATACTGGCCTTCCCCTTCCAATCTGGCAGCAAGCATCCCTACCCATTGAGTATCTTCTTTACTATGGATAACGAATAGATCGTAATGGTAGTCTTGCTGTTCTAGATCTTGATATCCAATAATTGGCTCGTATCTTGGACCGGCGTTACGCCTTTTAACTATGTAGAACAGAAGTACAACAGTTACTACAAGTGCTGCAAGACCTGCAAGACTTGGTACAATGACTTCAATTAGTAGCTTCCAAGAACTTGAAGCTTTGCTGTGGCAATATACACTGTAATCCTTCAAACTTTTTCCTTTGTAGTCTTCATTTCTACAAGTATAGTCATCCGTGACATATTGGTTAGTTTCGTTCCATCCAGCAACTTGCGCCTCATGGTTGTTGGCCCATTGTACAAAGTCTACCAGCTCACAACTACAGTGAAAGGGGTTGTTTGACAAAATTATTATAGAAACATTCTGTATGGCAGTTAGAGTGGATGAGTCAATCTGGAAAAAGTCATTTTCAGACAAGTCCAGCTCTTGTGCAGGATACAAGGTGGAAAATAGCACAGCTGGGAGGGATGGAAGGTGATTACGCTTTAGATTTACATGGAGATTTGTCGAGCTACAAGAGCTGAAGATGTCACTGGGCAAAGTATCTAGATCATTATAGCTGAGGTCTAAGTACTGGAGGGATTTCTGTTCTCGAAAAATGTTTGTTGGCAAAGTGAGTATAAAATTGTGATTCAGATCCAAGTGCTGGAGTTTTTTCTGATTTTTGAATGCGTCAGAAGGGATGTTTTTAATGCCACAGTAAGATAGCTTCAGAGTTACAAGATTGGTTAGATTCTGCAGGATTTGACTACAGTTGTCAGATCCCCAGATATGCCCAGTATATGACATGTCCAGCCATTCTAGCTGTTGTAGCTCTTGGAACATGGTCAGGTGAGTACAGGCAATGTCTAGGTGGTTATGGCTTAGGTCTAGTCTGTTAAGGTGGTATGGATAATAGAATAGAGGCTTGCTAATTGTCTTTGTCAGATTGTTAAAAGACATGTTTAAAGATTTTAGCTCAGTACAAGGGTACAATGTGTAGGTGTGAAGAGAGCTCAGACTGTTATTTTGAAGATGTAGGTCCTTTAAGCGAGACAAGGAATAAAATGCATGTTCCTCAATGTCATTTATGAAGTTGTCGGCTACGTTCAATCTTTCAAGCAATGTCAGGCCAGGAAAGGAATTGTTTGGGAGGTAAGTGATGTTGTTGTGACTGAGATCTAGAGACTTAAGATTGGTCAAGTTGTGGAAAGATGCTGGGTCGATCTTAGTCAGATTGTTGTGGGACAGAAGCAGTTCCTCAAGGTTGTACAGCTTAGAAAACGAGAACTTCTGTAGCACGGTTAAGTTGTTGTGTTCCAGGTTCAGTACTTTGAGGTTTGAGACATTTTGGAATGCTCCAATCTGGATGTCGTTAACGCAGCTGTGTGAAATGTTCAGGTGCGTCAGGTTCAGTAAGGTTGCCAGGCTGTTGTTATGCAGGACAGGAATGCAGTTGTAGCACAAGTCCAATACTGTTGCATTTGGTGGGATGTCCTGTGGTATGGTTGTCAGACCTAGCCCGCTGCAGTTGACCACGGTTTGTTCAGCAAATGTTTTGACCACACATCGGTCTGAAGTAGGGAACTGAAGAAAAGACAGTCAAGGTTAGAGTAAGTTAGACAGGTCCATTGGTCCGGTTACCCGGGGCAAGTACAAAGTGCATGTAAAAGTGTTGATCAAGCAAGCCTTTGTCTTCCCGAACTTGCCCTATCTGGATCGTGCCATTACTCTAACATGCAAAAACTTTGTGGCAACTTTGAGTACACATAACTTGTTCTTGCACATTCATTAATAAAGTCCTGATTGGTATTAATAAAATCTGGAAGAAAACTTGCAGAAGCAGGTCCTTCCATGTATGCAAATAATGAGCAGTAAGAACAAACGTCTCCGTAAGTGTGACACTTACCAGTGCGCTTGGAACCTGGGAAGACCCATGTTGATGAAGGTTCACAGGTATGCAGAGAACAAGCAGGAAAAATAAAACAACAGGGGAAGTCATTTTTACTGCCTTTTTTTCCTCTGTAATTCAAACCGTGAATCCTATTGTGTTGCAGCAGGTTGTTTCGAGACAAAGCATAGCAGGGACTTACCAGTTTGGCTATTTTAAGATTAGTCATGCGCCTGTTTGAATAAGGTATCTCGAAGTTCATTATTAACTCTATGAAGAAGGAGGTACTATTATTGTGTTGGGAGGCCCTATTTTGGCTCTGGACTGTGTATGGTGATATAAATGTATCTCAAGAACTGCTGGAAGGATTGCAGTGGTTAATTGTTGGTGGATAGGTGGGTGTATTGTGACGCGGTGTAGGTACATGTTGGACCCCTTGGTTGTTGAAGTTGGTACTGCAGCAGCATTTAAAGAAAAATATCTTTGATCCTGGACAAGCTGTGTTGTTGATTTGTAGGTGGTACATGAAGATACTAGGTGTTACTGTTAAATTGAGGTTTATGTGGTGTACATTTTTGTATTTTTAGCCACATTTGACCATTGGTGCACATGCATGGTTCCTGCAAAACAATGAACAGTCAACCAGTATAGGGTCTGCAAACTTAGCTCTTCATGGATCCAACTGGGCATATCCAGTTTACTATCTGTTCTTCCTCATCAGGTGGGGTTAGACATGCTTGCAGATAGATGTGGTGACTAAGTCCAGATAAGTAATACTGTAGATCGGATCCATTTAAGTTCGCGGAGATTTAATTTTGCAGTAGCGGGAAAATGGACTTTTCTCGGTGGTTTTAATTTCGCAGTAGCACCATACACTGTAGTCTCTAACTGTTATGGAAAAATGTTCGCGATGGTTTTAAATTCGCGGTAAAGCGGCCGCCGCGAAAACCGCAAACATTAATCCACCGCGAAAGTTTCTGCATTTACAGTTTATATGGGCCTTTGACCAGTGTATGTACAGTTGGATCCACAAACATGCATATTATGACCAGTATGTTTTGCACACAAAAAAGCATTTGATCTTGGACTTGTAGCCCCTTCCAACACAGTGGATATCAGTCTTAGATAACACATAAAATACAGAAGTATCATGCATATCATCACCATCATTGTTCATCAAGATCATGTGGTGAATTACATTGCGTAGACTCACTCACACTATTGGAAGATTCACTGCTACAAGCACATGAGGTACAATAAACATAGGAGGATTTATTTTGTACAACACTCATCCAAGCAAAAGATGACTAATCCAGTACTGGTGTACTAGTGTATGTGTTTATCAATTTAACAACATTAAGTTTATTGTACACCAATGTTAGTGGGTACAACATTATAACAGGTCCGTGTATACATGTTTTACATGGACTAGGATAAGGATGTATATTACATGTAAATGTACATTTGTACAACGACAATACACATGGCTCTGAAGTCTGAATTTTCAGTACACATTAATTTTTTTATTTGTATAATTGTTATTTATAAAAAATGGTATTCAAAGTTTCAGAGCATTTTTACAACAAGTAGTGAAAGAAAGATCAAAATCCTTACTGATTACAAACCTTATTGGAAAGCATTTTAGGACTTTAACTAACTAAAAATGCCACTGCCAAGTTGTACATTGTTGTGGCAGAAAATCACACCATTTCTGCATTCAACTGTTTTTAGTTTCTGGTATTTAATGGCCACTCAAGCTTGTCCTTCCACCAGTACCACAGGCTTTCCTATGTCTTTTTTCAGTCTTTTCCAATATTCTGGTTCTAGCCTACCATCCTCAGACCACTCTAGGTTTGTTTTGTTTTGAATGAGGTGAACTATTGCATAACTGTATTCTTTTGTTTCCATGTGTTTCAATAGCAATTCCCTGTCTTCCAACAATATCGGGATCAACTTATGATCTCCTCTCTGTTCTATTTCCAGCGTTCTGGCTCTTTCCAGTTCATAGCAACACCAAGGACTGTTCAGGGCATTTGTTGAGATGATACCCAGGATAGTCCGGCTCTGTTCAAGGAAGTTGTCAATGTTTTTGAAAATAGTATGTCCCAGGACAAAGTCTTTGTCAGGATAAGAGATTTTGTAGTGACCTTCCACTTCAAGTTTTGCAGTCAACATCTGTACCCATTCAAGATCTTCGCTACTGTGTATTACGTACAGATCATATTTGTAATGCTTTGTGATTGGCAAGGGTTCTTGATCAGACCCGACAATGTTCTGATACCCTTGTCTATGCCTTTTAACAGTTTTCTTCAACAGATATCCAACAACAAAGGCAACAATTACAACTATTACTACAAGACTTGGCACAAGATATTCAGCAGTACTGCTGTGGCAATATTCATCAAAATTCTCCAAACTTTTTCCATTGCATCTATAGTAATCATTATTTGTAACATTAAACCCATCAGTAAAATTGTTATTCCATCCGACTACTTGGGTTTCATGGCTTTTGGCCCAATTTACAAAGTGTGCCAGCTCACAGTCACATTTGAAAGGGTTGCCTGACAAATTTATGATAGAAACATTCTGTATGACTGTTAAAGTAGAGGCATCAATGTGGTGGAAGTCATTGTCACACAAATCTAGTTCAACAGCAGTGTGTAAGAGAGAAAACATCCCTTCTGGGAGAGACCCAATACGATTTCCTTTAAGTTTGATTGATAGATTTGTGGAGTTGCAAGTAATAAAGATACTCCCAGGTAAACTACGTAGACCATTAAAGCTCAGGTCCAGGTATTGGAGGTATTTTTGTTCTTGAAAAATATTTGTTGGCAACGTGGATATTTTATTCTGATTTAGATCCAAATACTGGAGGTTTTTCTGTTCTTGAAAAATATTTGTTGGCAAAGTGGATATTTTATTCTCATGGACATCCAAATACTGGAGGTTTTTCTGATTTTTGAATGCCTCGGGAGGGATGTTGCTAATGCGACAGTTAGATATATTCAGCGTTACAAGGTTGGTTATGTTCTCCAGCGTTTGACTGCAGTTAGCAAGGCTCCAAATATCCCCAGTGAATGACATATCCAGCCATTCTAGATGTTGTAGGCCTTTGAACATGATCAGGTCATCACAGGCAATCTTTAGTTTGTGATGATCAAGGTCTAATTTGTTATGACTTAAGTCAAGGCTCTTAAAGTGATAAAGGTAATGGAATAAAGGTTTGATAATTATCCTTGTCAGATTGTTGAAAGAGATGTTCAAAGATTCCAAATTAGTACAAGGATAGAATGTGTCATTATGAAGGAAGCTCAGACTGTTGTTTTGAAGATGTAGCTCTCTTAAGTGAGATAAATAGTGAAATGCATCTTCTTCTATGTCATCTATGAAGTTGTTAGCAATGTTCAGGTTTTCAAGTGACTCAAGGTCAGGAAAAGAATTGTTTCTTATATAGCTGATATTGTTATGACTGAGATCTAGTTTCGTCAAATTGGACAGACCACAGAAGCTTTGAGCATCTATAGCATCAATGCTGTTGCCATGTAGGAGTAACTTTTGTAGCTTCCCTATCATGGCAAATGGACAATCTTCATTACCACTCAGAGAGTCGGAGTCAAAAACCAACTTGCGCCATTGTGGTTGAGTTCCAGGGATGCGCCACTTCCAAGTTGATACTTTCTCCGAATTAGCTACTTATCCATTATCTGTAAAAACAGTTCATGTCAGTTGAAGAAATATAGCAAAAAAAAAAAAAATGCAGGGCAAATTAAGCGCACTTTTCTCAATAAACCACATCCATTTATCGATCTTTTGAAAATAAAGACTGCAACAATGAACCCTGAAAAAATCGCGACCTCCGTTGAACAGTGCCGACCGTGCGCCCCTCCCTAGTATAGTCATCGCCACACTAGCTGTTGTTTTTCCCGCATTCCACCAACAGTATTGTCCCAAACAAGCAAAAAAAAAGCTTCAAAATAAGCCTATACATGTACTTTCGATGTCGATGAGTTTTCGTAAACATTGTCAAAGTTTCACGCTTTGCCACATGATTTTCCTCGCGAACACAGCGTTAGGACATCAGATATTCTACCAATAGCAGCGCCCAGGTGCGCTACGTCGCGCCGAAATGGCCAATGGAGTATTACTCTCGCCATTCGCAAGATGTGAGTTAGTGCGAGATTGCGCGAGAATTAAAATGGCGGCTCCATGGAGGCCGAAATCGGCAAATTTTGAACTTTGAGTGAAGTTTCTGGCGGAAAATTAGGGCTTACCGAAGGCATACATCCCAAAAACAGGGCGTAGATTTTCTGATATTTTTTACTAAAGGGCCTGTAACTTAAGGATCGTTTTGTTTACCCAAAAAATCTAGTTGCACGCGGCGCAACCTGACTTTCTGAACAACTTGCGCACAGAGAAAACTACTTGTGCGGCAGGGGTGCGCAAGTGGTTAATTTGAGCCCTGTTCACTACACAATTGTACACATACTTGTATTTGACTATTCACCCTTAAGTCCTAATGGGTAATAGTTATAAGTAAAATAGCAGAAGCAGGTCTTCCCAGTTGCAAGTTTTAATTATTTGTTGCAGAAGAAGTGACATATCCATTAGTATGATACTTACATGTACCTGCTTGGTTGAAGCCTGGGAATACCCATGTTGAAGGTCCACCCATGGTATGCAGGAAACAAACAGGACAAACAGAATGACAGTAAAAGTCTTTTTACTTCTAAATGCCTTTTCTGCCTCTTTTAGCTGCAATTAACAACGGGATAATTCAAACGGCAAATCCTGTCTTGTTGTCCGGAGACTTTGCTGTATATGTGCCGTACTGCCTTCTCAGAAAGCACTGGGACTTTCCTGATTGGCAATTTCGAGCAGATCATGTGCCTGTTTGTATTGGTGCAGTACTGTACTTTGAACTGTTAGTGTTACTGTTGAGCGGTACTATAGTATCAAATCAAAGTTTACCCTTTATTATGGGCTCACTAACTCTTCTCTGTTTACTGTACTAAAGTACATGTATCATTGTTTGAAGGCTATTAGCCCAAATGAGGTGAGACAACGTAAAAAGTATATGTCAAAGTATATGTTTAAAGGGGCATTCCACTCCAGAAGGTAGTATTGTCTTCCAATAGATAATGTGTCAATGAACACATAATCAGCCGAATTTTGTGGAATTCACCTTGGGATGAATTACGTGATGTGTGTTTTATAAAACAATAATGACACTCACTAAACCCATGCAGACCCTACCCATGGATTCCCCATACGCATAGACACTTTGTTTATCGTAACGTAAGGTTACCAGTTTACGTGCAGGACCAGTTTACGGTCACTTCAATGGGCGGTGCAGACTTCGAGGTGAATTGTGAAAAAGAAAATTCTCTTCAGTAGGCAAGAAGTACGTCTATAGGATCTATGTGCATGTATCTTATTTATGATATATGTTTGCATCAAGCAAAGCAGCCGACTAAACATTTGAAAAGCCTGCCAACAATTTAAATTGACGATTTATGATCGTAGAACACTGTTATAGATGGCCCGCTTTGATCGTAATTCTCAACCGCTAACTTCGTCCCCTCTTTCTAAATCCTACAAACTCTATATCAATTGCAAAATCGTCTGAAACCAAACCTGCAGTTCTTATCTCAAGAATTCATGGTGATTTTATTTATGTTATCCAAAAGAAGTCTTAAAAACTAACACGAAAACAAATGACTGTCGTCGCCGAGCCGGTAGTTTTCGAACGCCATGTTGTACCACGTGACTATGCAGTTCATAGCTTGTGCATTGGAGGGCAGGCCAAAATCGCTAAGGGGCGCTGTTTTAGCCAAATTCATGTGGGGAGGGCACGGCATGAGGAAGCCAACGTATACTGAACGTGTTTCAAGGCCAATAACTATCTATACTCTTGATAAAAAACATATAAATGCGTCGTCGACGTCATGAGTACCATTGGGCAAGTTGTGGAACAGTATGGTGCTAGGAGTGGCGTTCTGTTGGGGCAAAGATGACCGACCGGTACGTTTTAAATAGCGGCGATGCAAAGTGCACGGCATGGCGTCGATGTAAACAATCATCCACCGTGTTATCTCAGTGAACTACTTGGGGAACTTTTTATGGGAAATGATCAATTACATGACCTTTAGAAAAATAACCACAGGGAGAAACACCCAACTGACCGTAAATTGGTCACCCTGAAAGAATTTTTGGCTGCAGGCTTGTTTATTGAAGCAGCTCGCACGGCGATAAATCCAACTCAGAAGAAATATTATACCACACAGAAGTTGAGGCAGACCGACTAAGATATCTTCCAAAATGAGAGTTTTTCATTTCTGCCTGCGCGATTTCCGTAAAACTGCGTTGTTAACAAATCGACCGTAAACTGGTAACCTTACGTTACATATTTTCGGAATAAATGAGGTACGCTAAGCAAACCGAGAAGGCAAATTGCTCATAAGATAGCAAAGAATACAAGAGCAAGACGAGATTTCTTAGGGACCGTACGGCATTTAGCGAGGGGGGAGGGCCGGTCGCCAGGGGGGGGGAGGGCCAAGCAAAAAAATATTTTGCCAGGGGGAGGGCCTAGCAAATTTTTTTTTACTTGGGGGGAGGGCCAAGCAAAAAAAAAATAGCTTGGTCTGCCAGCAAAATATGTCCCTTAAAATCCAAGAAACGGCGTTTCAGAGGGTCAAGATTTCAAAATTTTTTTGGACCTCTGCAAGGGATCGCCCGAGGTTGGCGCTCGGGATACAGTGAAAATGCGAAAGGGAGGGGGCGGGGCTTATGCATGACGCCCTCGAAAAACTTCTTCACGTACAGAAATGTTATTAAACTCTAGATTAGTCTGCCAGCAAAATTTACCCCTGTCTTATTGCCCTCAAAATGTAAGAAATGGCGTTTCAGAGCTCGAGGGTAAAGATTTGCAAATTTCCCTGGATCCCTTTTGACGTGACCGGCCTCGCGCCTTTGATGACCGACATCATGATAATGTGTTTGGGGGGGATTTAATTTTGTATTTCTAAATTGAAATGCTATTAAAGTTAGCTTTCTTTGTCAGCAAAATATCTCCTCAAACTGAAGGAAATGGCTTTTAAGAGGGTCAAGATTTCAAAATTCTCCCGGACCTACCTTGCGATTCTTTGGCGCCGAACATGGTGTTCGGAACGTCGTTCTCAAAAACTTGAAACCCTCGTATTTTTTTTCTTCATAGAAATGTCATCTAACCAGCAAATTTTCCCATAAAAAAGCAATGCAGGAAATCGTGGCAAAAAAAGCGTGGCATTTCTAAAAGATCTCCTGCAAGTCTGCGGTCTCACGCCCGCCGGCGGCTAGAGAGAGGCGACCGGTCTTACCCCGCCGTGGGAAAATCAGCGTCACGCGTCGGCGCCCCCCTCCCCACTACAGTTTTGGAAATCGAATCGTGCTGTCGTTTTGGTTTTCATTTTTTCCCCCCGATTTACCGTAAGTTATTACCACCACAGAACCAAGAAAAAGTCCAAAATATATGTAAATTGAAAATAGTTTCCGTCAAGCCGCTCATGCCCGCGAGCTTGCAATACGTAAATTTAGGGAGCGGGGCGCGCGCGGCTTCGTGGCGCAAATCTACTAGAAATCCAGGTACAAATGCTTTTTAGGTGTTGTTTTAATATCAAAACAATGAAATAGCTTCTATAAAGCAAATATTTATGCCTCTATGAAGCAGATATTTATCCCTCTATTAAGCAGATATTTTGAGCCATAATTCTGTTTTCCTTTTTTTACTAGGGGTGAGAGATCTGCTTCTCGATGAAAAATTATCATGAAAAAGTATGACGCAAAGCACGTTTCCAAATGCGGGAGCGCAGTGTTTTATTGGCGTCTTGAATATTTTTTTTCAAAGTTGATAGGAGGGGGGAGGGCCAAGCAAAAATATTTTGTCTTGGGGGGAGGGCCTAGCAAAAAAAAATTTACCTGGGGGGAGGGCCATGCAAAAATTTCTTGACCCGACCCTCTGGCGACCGGCCCTCCCCCCTCACTAAACGCCGTACGGTCCCTTAGCGAACCTGAAATTAGTTTTGTAACCTTACCTAAAAGTTTTGCATTGTATTCAGCCATAGGATTAATTCAATTAGAGGGTACTTGGGGAGTTTAGTAGAACATTGAATACTTTTGTGGCATGTGGAGCAACTGGGAACTTTATCGTATAATGTGAAGTAGTATGCAGTTATCACTTCCTGAAATTTATATCTATCGGAAAATAACACTCCTGTGTGGAGTGGAATGCCCCTTTAAGGACATGTACATGGGAAATACCCATGGATGAATGAAATGAATGAACCCGAATTTGGATACATATCAAAGACTGTTCCAATAGAGAATTAGAATGGACATACATGATTGTATGATTCTACAACAAATGTACTTAATAAAACTCTTCATCGATGATGTTTCTGTGTAACATGAATGTACATCTACTTTGATAATCTTGATTGGGATGATAGCCTTTTAGTATCAAATTTTGTGTTGTGGTGACTTGGACTGGGAGTGAAGTTATATGTTAGTATTCAGCAGTAAGAAGAAAATGCATTGGTTTGTATTGTTCCAGGGAGCTGATTGAACTTCTAGCAGCATCCAAGCAACAGAGAGGCAGTGGTGGGGGTGACAGTGGGGAGGAACAACAGGTAGGAAATATGACACATGAACAAGTTCATTTCATCTCTAACTAAGAAGATCACAAATACAGTTAACAGATAGCCTTGTTGATTCCTTTGTGTATTCATACAGAATGATGATGATGTTCGTCCATTTATTCATATAAAATACATAGAATACAACAAGGT
Organism: Branchiostoma floridae; assembly: GCF_000003815.2. NCBI lineage: Eukaryota > Metazoa > Chordata > Leptocardii > Amphioxiformes > Branchiostomatidae > Branchiostoma > Branchiostoma floridae. Next base: position 18,430,900 of record NC_049990.1, on the reverse strand, counting down.
GTATTATGTATCCCAAGGTACCAGCCTGACATTTATGTACATAGCAGCCCACAAGTTTAGCTATTCTAATACTATTAGTAATAGAAGAACGTTCAGCATGAATGTTACAAAGCCCTGTTCTATGACTCTGTTGCTTGCCTCTCCATTAACTGTTGTCTCATTCTCCACAGATGCTGGAGCTGCTGATAGAGAAAGATGAAGCTTTACAAGAGTTACTGAAAACAGGTGTGAAGAGTTTGATATACTGAGTGGATAGTGAAAAACTATGTTGTTTCTTTGGTGAGAGAATCATACGCATGTGAAAAGTTTTACCTCTGGATTAGTTGTAGAAGCTTCCAAACTTCCAGATATCACAAGTATACTTTTTTTGTCTTGATGTTCTTTTAAAAAAGATGTCACAGTGACGGTCATTTTGTAGATAAGATAGAAATTACCTCTTCAATGTTTATTGCAAGACATTTATAGAGAAGTTTTTCTTTTGTTTTTGTTTCTCCAGCCCGTGAACAAGGTGAAAGACACAAGGAGATGATGGAGCTGCAGACACAGGCTGAGAAGAGAGACCAGGACATCAGGCAGCTACAGAAACAGCTGAAGGAAGCTGAACACATACTGGTGGGTGGTCTTCTCTCTCTTCAGAGATAACAGTATCTTTACACATGACCAAAAGTATCATATCCTACCAGGGAATCATAATGTATTATGAAAATTAATGTCAGAAAGAGACAGAACAGGGGGTACTGACACAACAGGGGGTATGTACACTACGGGGGGGGGTGGAAGGACACTATGGGGGTAAGGACACTACAGGTGGTATGGACACTATAGAAGGTACCTAAACTTCAAGGCTACGGACGCTACAGGTGCATGGTACGGACACTATAGGAGGTACGTAAACTCAGTGGGACTGACAATGCAACGGTGTTCTTGCCTTTCCTACTTTCTGGCCTATAAATAGATAGCATACGTAGTCTACTGCTAGTGGTTAGCAAGCCTGCCTCTGGATCAAGAAAGTTGGAAGTTTGAATCCACTGCACTAAATAAACACTTCTGAAAAGGATCGCAGTACTTAGGACTGGACATTAAGCCGTGGCCCACTGTTCATTACTGTATTGTTGTCAGAGGGGAAAGAGCTAGCACACAGTGTCTTTCTTCTCTTTTGGGACCAGTTCAAGATTAGCTCTTTAGTGAGCTAATTCTGGGAGAAAGAAAAAAGCAGGGTCATGTATAGAAGTACTTTTGTTTCTTTTCATTGCCATTTTAGTTATATTAGTAAACAAGTCAGTTTTTGTGTGTCTTATTCTTTGTTATGTCGTCCACAGGCACAGGCCCTGTACCAGGCCAAGGAAAAACTCAAGTCTGTCAACAAGGCAAATGAAAGTAAGTCCAGTTTATTCTAACAATGACAGCTATATTCATCCTTGCAATTTGGAATGTATTGTACTACCAGTCTAACAGATTTCAGCTTTCAATGGACCTGTAACTTTCCAAATGTTGCAGCACTTAATGTTTTACACATTGTACATAATTGCTGCATCTTCAAAATGTAAAAGTAGCTTATTAAGAAGAGAGAGAGAGAGAGAGAGAGAAGAGATCAATACTGGACTAAAGAGATGTACATGGTAGTCTTATAAGTCTTTCATGTGTTAAATTTTGTGTTACCTTTTATTTTACCAGAATGCTTTTGCAATACAGATGTTTTTTTAATATTTGTGACAATGTTTTATGTTGGAGACTGTTCTTACTCATCAAGGGAAGGCTATATGCACTACCCAATCCAATTAAGAGCTTTGAGATGATTGGGTCTGAAAGTGTCTCAAGTGATGTGGTGAACCATGATTGACAGTTAAACCTCTTGTTCTCCAGGCGGAGCAGGAGCGATCTCCTCCGAGGAGCTGATCCGCTACGCTCGCCACATCAGCGCCAGCCACTCCGTAGCCGCTCCCGTCAACTGGGCGCCGGGCGACCCCAGACGACCCTACCCTCAGGACATCGAGATGCGCTGCGGCATCCTGGGAAGACTAAGCAAACTGCCCATGAACGGCCACACCCCCCTCCCCGAGGCAGGCACACCCGGGATGGTGATGCTCACCTCCCAGCATTCCACAGTAGGGGCCAGCACAGCACAAGGTAAGTGCTCAATATTGCAAACTTTTATCTACCTTCCTCCCCCTAACGTGATGGGATGATAGCTTCAGATAGCTTTATGTCAATCCAGAAAATTCTTTCATAGTTGTCTTGAAAATCTTTAACATTAGCAATGGTAGAAGCACTACGATCAAATTTTTAGAGAAATCCATGCCAAAGTTAGGCATGTCTCATCACTCACCAATACTTTACAAGATGATACTACAGTACTGTAGAAATTCTTTTTTCGAAGGGGCTGGCATACCTGTTCTGGGGACTAAGGTTTGGCTTTCTTGTCAGTGGTGTTATGCAAAATCCAATCAGAAGCAGGGTCACTCAATACAGCTCTGCAGTTGAAGGTGAAGTCTAGAGGGTATTGGTTAGAGAAGAGTTAGTCAAAATGGGACACATCCTGACCATGGAATCACATAGTTAGGCAGATGGTACAACCACTCCATCCTGACCATTGAATCACACAGTTAGGCAAATTGTACAACCACCTTGAGTGTTCTCATGTATAAATTTCCCAGTCTCTGGATGGATCAAAGGATGTCTCTCCTTAAGTAGCCAGAACAAGAATAGTAAAGTTGAATATGAACTCTAAATTGATGGCTATTTGAGAACATGTAATGTGCTACTAAAATTTGATGACTAGTGATTATTCATCTAACACCTACATGTATATATATTGTAGGATTACTGTTGATATAGGAAAGTGCATTTAACCCAGAGCCTATATTTATTACCAAGAGGCCATGCCATAAACATGTACATGTATGTATGTTGAGCAATGTTTCATCTTTTATGACTGTGATTTCCACCAGTGCTTGCACATAGTTATGCGCCTTGCACATGAAAATGATGTATTTTTTAGGGGCTGCTCTCTTGCTTGTGCTACTTGGCAGTACATAAAAATGCTATTTTTTTGCTTTGCAGTAGTGTTAATGTGTTTTGTTGCTTACCTTTTGTTTATGTACACTTTCTCGTTATTATAATGATAATGCTCGTAACTGCCAGCTTTAGGACTATACTCACATGTAGTGGCCTTTTTTTTGCTTTGCTGTTTAACTTAATAGTTTGTGGTTATGCCAATGCTTAAGTTATTGCTTTGCCCAGTAGCTATGCTCTTTTTGGGTCTACAGTTGGGGCACATATATTTCATCCAGCTATGTTAAGTACTAGCCTGGGTACCATCCTCCGTAGTGACGGCTGGCTCAATCTTTTCACTGACCACGGAAAGATTGAGACAGCGGTCACTATGGAGGATTTCACCTAGGCTAATGAAGTATTGAGTACAAAAAACGCCCCTGCAGTTTGAGAGCAAGCTGCTAGGCGGCCCAAACATATATGTCACATCTTCCTAACATCACAAGCTATCTGTCACCAAAAAATCAAGACCATAGAAGCATGTCCAGGTCAAAAAATACAATCATGGAGATAATGATTGAACGAACAGATGAATGTTTTCATCTAAAGTGACTTGGCAGCAAAAGAAGGTTGTTGTAAATACACAGCATACTTCCTTACCCTTCCATGGATTCCCTGCATGGTATTTCAGAACCAACTGCAAATATTCTCACTCCTAGTGATCATGAACGAAAACAGAGTGAACTTTGTTCACAGTTTTTGTCTCCATTAGTGCAGGGTTGTTAGATTAAACCCAGCTCGTGTACTGTGATACCCTTAATAATGCATACAAACCATGATTACTTTTCTGGAACCTTTCCATGTCTGCAGATGGTCCGCAGACTTCCATGCATGGTTAGAGATTAACATGCAGGACATGCCATGGCTAGCTTTTAGCCCAAAGGGATAACATCTTTTATGGTTATTAAACATATGGTGATAAAGCAAGTCCGTACAGGACCTGTGATAACCAGTCATGTTAACCCCCCAGTTTGCATCCCTGGAAGCACCCAAGTATAAAACATGCCTCTAACCTGTTGCCTGATGAACAGATTGGCAGGCTGTGTTAGAAATACTGATAACTGCATATTCACATGAATATGGAGGAGAGGCGGCATTGCGACCGCTCGTTACCACAGTGCATGACGAGGTTTCTGATGTTTAATTTTTGGGAGGAAGTGAAGGTTTTTGTTGCAATGCACATCGCCAGCGTGGGTGTGAAACTTTTGGGTAGCTTTGGGGTTGGAAGTATGATTGTAGCCTCAACTTTGCGGCATGGATGTGGAATGCATACATGTAGTTTGAAAAAGTTTTTGAGTCTTTTCCAATTACCAGATGGTGCATGGGAAAGCACCCATCTCCTTTTCAATAGCCCCTTGACCACGCAACAGTCTAGTCCATTATTACTATTAGTGGAATGTGTTCAACTGCATGTACGATACCCTTTCCCAAGTGCTTAGTGCTAATCAGTACGTGCCATTTCTATGGTATGACTCGGCTGGGGATCAAACTCACAACCCACCAAAAGCAAGGCAAACAATTTGCTACTGCACCAGGATTGGAGGAAAACTACATGGTATTCTAGAATGTGCACATTGCTATCTTGTATGTGTGCTACATTGTATGAATGCACTCAGGATTCAGCACAGAACTATAAGAGTTTTTAAAGATTAATTTGTAAAATGAAGTTTTGAGAACCAAACTGTGTTTTGCAGACGGAATGGGAACGTCCCAGGCCTCGTTGTCATGGCAACCGTCAGCCGACTTGTCGTCCGGCGTCTCCACCTCGGCCAATCACACGGGAGAGATATCGGTGGAGATCGGCAAAAAGGAGAACGATGACGATGTGGAAGTGATGTCCACAGACTCTTCCTCCAGTAGTTCTAGTGACAGTAATTAGTTATCTCATAGTTGTAGCTAGGGATGGGTACAGGTACAGAAAATTCAGGTCCAGGTACGGTCCAGGTCTAGAGGATCAGGTCCAGACCTGAACCTGAACATGATTATCTTTGAAAACTTTTGAATGGGCGATACTTGAAACAATGATCCATTTCACTACAAATGATTCTGTTTGTTGCAGTATCCAACATCCATTGGCGTTTTAAAATCCCATCGTCATGTAAACAACACTAACTGCCTCCGTTTTAGACCAAATTTGACTGTAGAAACTTGGTAAAAATGACTATGAACTCTCCTCTACTTCGCTTTTGTTATTTTCTTGGACCCGTAAGCCCCAAAATACGTGAATGCCTGACGGTATAATCCGTTCATTTTCAAATTGGCCCAGCATCTGGGCTACT
>NC_049990.1:18361055-18425470 GCF_000003815.2 Branchiostoma floridae | reverse complement strand
GATGTAAGCTGTAACATTGACAAAAGATATCTATGACAGAAAAGGATATACCTACACTCTACTTTACATTAAACAGCGAGTAGGTATATTGTGTATGATTCAAATCACTCATATCATCAAAAGATATCTCATATTTGTAAGGTATTTCAGCAAACATCATAATTAGTCTGGTAAACTTTTTTACAAAAATGTGACATATGGCAGCATAAATCAGAACATAGGGTGCTCTGGATATGTCTACGGAAATATTAAAGGACAACAGTATGACAGCAAATGTGTTTAAAGTTATTGAGGATTCCTTTATAGCATCTGATATGTAGAGGTAGTATATATTTCTATTCATAGAAAAAAGCAGATTCAGTCTTGTTCATGCACAAAAACAATATGTTTCCGAACTCTCTTTGAACCCAGATCAGCTTAAGTCAAAATAAAATGTCTTTCGGCATAAACAGCCTGCCATCAAGAAACGTAGAGTGCATTTTAGGGCTTTTGTAGCACTTCCAAAAGGCTTTTTGTTGCATGTTTATCATCTTGGGAATTGTTTTAAGGCACCTGTATAAAGTGCTGCATTTTTGTTTACTACTAGTAGCACAAAATAAATATCGTAACAATTGTCGCAGCGATTTAGAAAATTATGAACATGTCTTAGATTTTACATATACTAGTAATTCAATGTCTCATAACTCCATGTACATATTGTATTAAACACTTGTAAAAGAACATTGAAGAACGAACATTTCAAACTCTTTATTGCTGTGAAATAAAAGGGGGTCCAGATAAAAGAAGTATCAAAATTTACAATTTTAAGGGCCTGAAAATTGGTAGCACTACGTTATGCTTTTCCCCTATAAAACTGTGTAAGTTCTGAACAAAATAAGGCATAAGTACAAGTATTAGGAATTACTCAGTATAGAATTATTAAGATTTCCCACCAAAAATTACATAGAGAAGACACTAAGCCTAATAAATAAACCAATAATCCATTATGAATACCCCCACATGTAGAAAGAGATTTGGGGAGTGATTCTAGTAAGTCCTGTCTTCCTCCTTGCTTAACGACATGCATCCCTCAAGAGAAACGTTGCCTTTGTTGTGGCGTGCACCCGGCTGAACAAACTCTCCTCCAACGTGCCAGGCTAAATGGAGAGTAACATCAGTAAAGACTCTCACATGACTCATGTTTTTCAAGGGGATGAAGGGGGGAATTTGTGCTCTGTTTCAGTTGATCAAGAAGGATGCACTCGCTCATGTAGATGTGGAGGTAACAGGCCCTTAGCTGGGTTCTATAAGAAGTTACACAAAGTAGCTGCACGGCTCAATTTACCCCCGAGGACACATATGCATCACTTGGTATTCACTTCGCAGGTGTTACGATGAGAAACGAACGCAAGGTTTCGTACCGCTAAACTTGTCAAAGATGTTTCACTTGTTTCAAGTTTGAAATCATCAACAGTAGTTTCCAGATTTTAGGTGGAAAGAAGCGATTCATTTTCAGATGTGACGCACTGATGAATAGAAGAATCATTTGTAAAAGGGTGATAAAGCTTCGTAGCTGCCAACCATTACAATTGATATGGCCTATAGGAAAAACCCGTTTCATTTTGCCGCACTTACCACGTAAGCCGAGAAATGGCTCGGCCAGGGAAGGCGCAGTCCCTGTCATGCCATTTGCGTCCATTAGAGTGAAAGGTCAAAAACGTTTTAAGCCAAGGCAGTGCTCTTTGCAATGATTTAGTGCTGATGCCTGGCAATTAAGGCCCCGGCACAGAGAGCTATTTTCTTGGCCGCTGATTTAACGTTGAGCTTCCTCCTATCAGCTCTGGGGAGAGAAGTTGCAAGTTAGGAGAATCTACGAGTCTTGTGCCTTTAAGAGGGCATGCGTCACAGCTCTATAAGAAAGTAAGACCACACCAATTTAGCTCAAAGGAAGTCAATGAACCTTCCACTGGCAGTAACAGAAGAGTCGGAAGACAGACGCTATGTACAGCCTGGTTTATTGTACAGTGTTTACAGGTTTATTGTACGTATGCAAAATTTACCTGGCTCTTTTCTTTAAGCAAAATGAATAGTCGACCACAGTGCAATGCCCCGTCATAGTTACCACAACCCTTTCCAGTAGCATGTATTGTGAGCGACACAGGAAGATGACTGATTTGACCTCACTACTCGTAGTTCTGGAGGCAGTGTCACAGGCAAGCTTCTGCATAGTTCGCCGTATTTCCATCTCATTTGTTCAACATTTCAGGTCCTTTAACTCCCATCAACTCTACAGTACTACATTGTACATGTGCCAGTCACGGTTATGACAAAAAATGTCAGTGACAAATAGGTTTCTAACTGCCGAGGCTATGTAGTAAAGAAATTGATGCAGGTCTCCAATAAAGCTCTGTCATATTGTTCTTAATGGGGTCATTGACCCCAAATTGATGCCCCATTTTATATTGCACTGAACGTTTCTAAAAGAGATGACATCACCAGTCATGACAAACTTGGTAAAGGATTTCTGCTGGCATTCAGAAGTTTGATCCATTGCACTCAATCAATCATATATGGGCAAACTGCCTTAAAAAATATTGGATACCTGAAATAATGAGCCAATCAGAGCTCTCACAAATATTTATATATATAAATATATACAGATCATCTGTCTCTCTCAACCAGTGCAAGACTGTTCTGTAGGGAAGTACACTGAGACGTAAATCATGACAATCCATCAACACCTTCTTGATTCATTCTTGTCCTCAGTTTGAAACAATATTGGTCCCTGCAGTTCCAAAAAGGCCACTAGGGGGCCCAAACTAACAGCACTTACTCTCTGTCCTAAGAGCTATCCAGAACACAAGATATCATATACAGAAGTTCCACTGCAGTACTGGGAGCCTATTATCGAAGTTCAAATATCATTGGGATCCATCTACAGCTTCTCAAGTTATGCTGTTCAAAGACACACACACACAGACACACCGAAATACAAGCTTCTTGGCGAAGGTAATTGGATGTGTACCAAGTTAAGACCAGGTGGGCGATCTGTCAGAAAACTCAACCCTCTGTAGGTACGGACTTAAGCCACTCCTTTCACTCTTGCCAGTAACTTTATTACATTTTTAACAAACCATGCATTCAGTCCTACCCCAGTGATTTCCCATTACCTCCATGCCAAAAGTAAAGTAGAGTAGAGGGAAATCAGTGGTGCTGGAGTTGATTACAGGAGACACCAGCATGATTGTTCTGGAACAAGGCTACAAATTAACTCATGAGCAGACCCAGACAGCTAACATCAAATTAGATTTCTTAGCTTCTCAAGTCCCAAAGTACTGACCTCAAACTGTGCCATGTAACTTGTCAGTTTGAAATACTCTCCAAGCAGAGGTAAGGCTACTATTTTGTATGGTAAAACACTAGGGGCAAGTAGAACAGTTTTTACCCCAAGCTCACTCCTGGGGTTCAAAGCCGCGACCTATCGCGCCAGACCCGGGCAGCCAAGTTCAAAAATTCAAGCACCCAACCGATTCGGCCCAGAGCCCGACAGGCATTTGGCGTGGTCAGTTGGCGGTGCACCGATGCTTGAACCCAACTGTTACAATGGTTCTTGATGTCTGTCTAGGCCAGCGGACGTCAAGAAACATAACAAAATAGAAAGCCCGATAAAATAATGTCGAAAAACAGCCGAAGCCTAACCTCTGCTTAGAAAGTAATTTTGAAACAACATCAACAGTACAGCTTGCAGTCGTATGTGGTCAGTTGGCATGCATGTACTCAAACACAAACGTACTTCTGGCAAATCTAAGCTCAAATTAGGTGGCAAATGTTATTTTTTAAGATTTATTATTTTTTGAACAGATGACAAACCAGATACAGTGGACGCCAGTTAATTGCACGTCGGATAAACGCACACTTCGGTCAATTGCACGGATTCCTAAATCCGGTGGTGGTGCGGCCCAACTGGGTAACTTCGCATTATCGCACACGCCTGATAATTGCATGGCATTCGCTGGCAAATTGGGTGTGCAATTAAGCGACTTTCACTGTAGTAGGTGCGGGAGTAAGTTGTGGGCATTCTGATCTGTTGGGGTGGACGATTCTAAGTTAGACTCAGAATCAACCTTGAAAGCTTCCCAGAACTCACTATCCTAGGTAACAACACCTGGCTTTTCTGTCACATAATGTACCTACATTTATGGTCTGTGAAATTGTCACAGCTGGAAAATGTTTCAGGTACTTTATGTGTCCCTTGTGTGTCTTAAAATAAAGCAGAATTTTTAATGCAGCTTAGAGCTTTCATTTAGTAGAAAGTAGGACCATTGCATACACACATCTTGTTCTTACTTGGATCCCTCATTTTACACTGTTACCTTGTTTTTAACACTGGGCAGTATTTCCCTTGTTAAGCTGACTGGCTTCAAATGTAATTTTTCCATTTAAATATACTCAAATTTTGTCTTTTGTCCTATTCTTTGGTCATACCTGGATATATCATATAGCCTCTTTACATTTTCAGAGGACAAAATTGTAGGGACATTGTTCCATTTTAGATTTCCTAAACATGATGCGTTTATTTGTTTTTGCTGCACCTACCATAATTATGCTCCCTTTTAATAAGGAAAACATGCAGCATGTATTGTGTTTGCTGTTTTTCTTTTCCCTCTTCTGTCATGAGAGTTCAATGGAAGCAACTGTGCAAGACATGTTTGTTAACTTGTTAATGTGGTCCATCACAGTAATGTTATGAATGAATCCAGTGGCATAAATTGTTAATTTTTGGCAACACCTACCTCAAGGGCAAGGCTAATTTTATTCTGTGCGAGTACCTGCATTTTCTATCGTTTTCCTTCTTTTTTCTTAGCAGTAAGGAAAGTTATGACCTATTTTAGTTGCTTCATCTGTTTCTACTAGTGAAGTTTGAGAAAGATGGGCAACTTATCCGGGAACTTTGTGATCTAAATAACAGCTAAACAAACACCCACTTTCATACTGCACACTATAGGAGTGTGTAAATCCTACATGTATAACCTTAGTAAGAACAACACAATAATGACCAAGACACAACAGTTGAGATTATACTCTGATACTTTGCTTTACTAAGCAGCTGGCTGTGGAGGCCATCTTAACCAGAGTATGAAAGAGAAAACACACAAATTATTGGACAAAACACATATAAATCAAGCCAAGACTAGCGTATGTTGGAAAGTGAACGTTAAACGTTTCTAGTAAGCCATAGTTCAGTGTACATCCACTGGTTTTATATCATTGTCATACAACACTACCGACTATAAGCCTCGCAACAATGGAACACAAGTATGCAACTCTGCACGCTAGTGTAGTATGGAAGGATGTTGCCTCATACCGAGATCTTTAGGCTGCGATAACAATTTTAGAAAAATAAAACTAAAAATACTGGATCTAGAAAAAAGAAGACTAAAACATTAGCTCTGATCTCACCACAATGGATGGGTGTCCTTTCCACACTAATTGCACGAGCCTCATTTCCATGATTGAAGGAACATTCCGCAGAAATGCCCTTTTGCAACTCAATGTAACCAACCTCATGTGTTCGTCTGTCAGCAGCCAATGACAACGCACGACGCATGTGCACAGAAACTGCTTAGATGTTACAGGTACCGTGATAGGATGGCTGGCTAGTGGTACATATTCACGGCTCTGTTTGTCATTCGACTGTTTGGTGGTCATTTCTCCAGAGTGTTTAACTAATAGTAATACAATGTAGTCTGCTACACATCTATACTAATTAAACAGAGCAAAGCTGTTTCAAGTGTTTCTTATACATTAACTCATCGTGCATGTACTTATGTATGTAAAGCTAATAGTTACCAGATTCCCACCACTCCATTCTCATCTATTGTCTGTAATAGTCAGACATTGAAAGTTTGTGTATTGTAATTAGATTATATCTTGACTGTCACCAATGACATATAATTTGTAAATTGTAGTGAAGGTTGTTGTAGTTGTTTCAGGGAAGGAAGCAAGTAACTACTTATCCATCCCCACTACAACCTTTCTGCTTTTTAGTTCTTGAAAAAACTGCTGTAGGATTCTTCAGGTTTCTTCTTAAAGTTTCACTGTTTCCATCTGAAATGATGGGAAGCTGGATGTTTAACTCTGCCTAGAGGCTGAACATAACAAGCCTGTCCTTACAGCAGCTAAGTAGGTACTGAATACTGGACTGAGTACAGTACAGATGCAGTACTGAAACAGCACTGGATCTGTCCGTACTGTCAGTCAGTTTCAGTAGACACTGTGACATGGATCGTAATACATGCTTTCCAGCAAGAATAGCCATGTATATCAGCCTGGACTTAATGTTGGCCGTCGCGAGCATGTTCTGCTTTCTCGGAAATCCTCACATGGAAGAATTCCTAGTAATTTCTATTCACTAAGCCACAAGGCATTTTGTAACCATTTATTTATAGTAACAATGATTTCTATCATTGTAGTTATAGGATTGTATTTTCTAAAATTTTTCATTCATTTTGATTTTTTTTTCAATTGGATGGAAAATAACTACAAGATGACATTCATTACAATTGACGATAATTTTGTCATCCATAAAATAGAAATTAACTTTAGGTAGTAAAATAATGTTGAATCTTAACTAAACAAATGAACAACAAACCTGATATGTGAAAGATATAGAAAGTTGTTTCAAGAATTGTAGCTCTACATTTTAGAATTTACAATTTCTAAATTCCATTCCCACTTTGCTAAATTCCTAATTTAAAATTCTAGCACTACCCCTACAATGTTATACACAGGATTAGCATTGGTGACATTACATAGTTCAAACTGTAGTCACAATACTCTCTACTATTCATACAATAAGAGAACTTCAGATTTGTTGTCTACATTAAAAGTACACATAATTCTACCACCTCTCCAACAGCTATAGATGCATTCAAAATTAGTGCACTTCCATATTTGGTAGTGAATTCACATTTCGAGTACATTACATGATGAAAGTCATTCATTCAATCCATCTTTATAAAAATTCTAGCTCCATAGAAACAATTCAAGGGAAATTCAATTTTGATTCAATTAAATTTTTTGCTTTCATAGATACATTGATTGGGAAATTCTGCACTACAAGTCTAATCTTACTATTCCTACATTCTCTATCAACCTGTCCAAGATCAACAAGGTCACCCGTTTCCAAGATGGCAGCCCCGTGCTCACTTTGGAAGCACAATTTGCACTAAAAATCAATGTTCCCTCAAAACTGCACAAACCATCCTCGTCACCCCCATCTAATCGTCGTGTATCCAAGGTCAGAACTAAGTCGCGAAGGCGCCGTTCCGAATGTCCAGAATGGCACGATCGCTTCCATCTCGGTGCTTTTCACGCTAACCAGATGCTTCGGGCGTTGGATACAGAGGATTCGGTGAGACATATACAGTGGGGACGGCGTGAAACATGGCTACAAATGTACATAAACGGGAATTCTGATTGTTTTCTCACATTAAGTGCATCAGTGGAAAGTTTTTGTCACTCGTCAAGAATAATGGTTTGTACGTTATATGTTTGGCAGCCCGTTCCTAATGCTAAAATCCTTCTCAGTTAACCCTTATCCCTCCACAGTCTTCACCATACCATGTCCTTCCCTAGCAGCACCTGATGACGGTTAAAGTAGCACCGGCTCGGAGCTTTTCCCTCAGCTATTTTACAAGCGCGTGTTCCCCACAGGGTTCTTCTTTACAACTCGTTCTTATTAATTTACATGCTAGGCATGCCTCAAGCGCCAGGAAATAGTCGCTACAGAGAGGTGATTTGGGGGGTTCCGCATGTCACGTCACGTGGGCTGGAGTTATCCTATCTTTTCTGCTGTGACCTGTCCTGCAGTTAGCAGTGTGCCTATGGCTTCAGACTTTGTGTCCTTCTCTCCGTCTGTAACGGACCTTTGCCACGATCGATCTATGATTGAGGAGCCCCCCAAAACACCCTCCACATGGCCTTCGGCCCATTGGATCAGTGGTGCAACAACACAATGCTTCACAAGCATTTTTGTTCAGCTGGATCACTCTGCCCTCGAGCAGTCTCTAAAAAATGACCATTTCTTTGCGTACGTACGTTCGTGCTTTGCACAATATTAGGACAATATAGGAACACTGTTATCATCATTATGAAAAAGTTCATAGGAAAATTATGTCCACAATTTACACATTAATAATAAAAATTAAATGGCTTTGGTTTCGACTGCTGCCATCTGGGAAACATTGTTAGCACCTAAAGGGGGAGAGAGAGCAACATACATACTCTAGTATCTGTTGAGTGGAGGGGGATTTTCAGATTCTATCCAGTAGTTATAGTAACAATGCTATTTGATGATGTCACAACAGAGCTGCCACGAATCCAATCCGCCCACCTTTGCATAGCCGAATGTGGTGTGAGTACTTTTGTCTTCACCGACAGACATGATGCAAAGGTGGATGGAAAAACAGATGCAAATTCAACGCGATTTGACGCCGTATTTGCCACTGGAAGTCAGTCCGAACAGCGCAGCTCCACGTGAGAGCTGTGTCGTTTGTCGTGGTGGATTGTTGGCAGCTGTGCGGTGGGGGGGCCAGCGTGTCAGACTATGGTGGTAGCGGTTGGCAGGGTTTGGCCGGCGGGCACGTGGTAGTACTTGCACATCGGGCGGGCACACTTCATCTTCAAAGCATCCCGGCAGACCGTAACCTTCCCATCAACCACTTCAACATGGTCTGCAGACAACAGAAGAGGAGGAGGAGGAAAAGCATCTGTCAATCAAGATGTCAACCAATAGCAGGTATGTACATACATTCACTACATTCACTTTGAAAAAAGGATGTCTCCTGAGTTGTCATGGTAGATAGTAATTTCAGCAACAGGAAAACTAATTCTCCAAAATGTTTTTGACCAAATCTTTGGTCTTCCATATGTTAAGATTTTTATACACTTTTGCAAAAAGTTGATTTAACTCTAAATTGCCTATGGAGGCATACTTGCTTAATAATAATACAACTTGACGATATGATATTATCTACGGACTATACGACTATACAGGTATAGGCATGTAAAATCTACATTTCTCTCTGCTCAGCTGCAAAAAGCAGGTGCAGCAAAGGGTGACTAGAGAAATTAACATGGCCAGTGACTGTTAAACATTTCAGCTGTTTGCAATAAATTATCATTTCTTACCAGGTCAAGATGATAGAACTTGCAATTTCTTCCCAACAGACTAAAGTAGACAAAAACACTTTTCTCTACTGAAGTGGTTTTGGAGGTACTGAGGACAACATTTTGTCTTTCATTTTGTTCTGAATCATTTGTAGGTTCGAACACATTCATTTTGGGGTTTTCAGGGTACTGGACAAGTATGGAGATTTTGCATCTTTCAAAAGGGTTGTATACTAAGATGTCTGTATAGTTTCAAACATCTGTGTCTATGTTGTGCCTACCATAGTAGGCAACATGTTTCTTGCAACATACTACTAGTAGGTAGCAGCACTTTGTTCCGCTTAAGCATCTCTTTATCAGCTTTGCAGCAGAAGCAAAGGGCTAGAAAATTTATGACCTTTTCTGAACAAAGGATCGAACTTTGTGATTCGGACGGAACTCATTGCTGCAAAATCCCAGAGGCTCGGGAAGGGCAAAGCTTTCTGGCAGGACTCGCGGCAAGCGAAATGTTTGAAGTTTTGGGAGTCCATACAACCTACAAAAACTGTGGTATGCTGGCAACGGTCCCATCCCACATCCCGGCCATGGGCTGTTGTGATGATGATGGTGGGTAGTAGTATGGTGGGAAGATTGCATGGGGTGTGGCCTCACCTTCCACTAGGTGCACGTAACGGCAGTTTGGTCGTTTGCAGTTCCCGGCCTTGAAGTCACGGCAGACGGGCAGCTGGTCCGTAGGCTGTGAAGGAAGAACGCGGGCGAGGGGAAGGAGAGGAGACATTACGTTACGCTGTAGTGACGGCCGGCGTCTTCGTAATCACAACATCAGGGAATTCGCAGGTTGTAAACAGTAAAAAATTGTACAGAGCACTAAAGACAAGACAACAGCACGACATGCACCAATCACAACAGTTTGGTTAGGTCACATGACCACGTACCAATGTCACGTGACCTAACCACCTGTAAGCTATCGCCATATATGGGCTCCAGGTGTAACAGATACAAGGATGTGCAGAAGGGGCAAATCATATGCTTGGAGGGGGACAGTGTTTTAGACAATGTTAGCTTCAGCACCGGAGCCTACCACCAAGATTTGGGGATACATGTAAGTAGGGGAGAATTTTACCCATCCTTTTCCCATTATGAGAGTTTCATTCCCTTCTGCACATGACATTCAAAAATTTAAAAACAACATGGATCGTCAATCAGTTAATCAAAGGCAATATAACAATTGGAAAGAGCCAGCTCCCAAAATCAAGAACTGTCTTGGCAAGACATTGCAAGATTGAGGAATTTTAAGTTGCACAGGTGTCATCAAATTTGTCTTGAGAGTTTTTTTTTTAAATGTAAAAAGCAGCGCTTGAAAGGAATTGCTTTCAGGACCTGTGCAACATTAAGAAAAATTTCTTCACAAATCTTTTTTTCTCATTTTAACTGAAGGCATTCAGACTTCTGTATTCCAATGAAAAAAGGTGTTTGTATCCAGGTGGAAAATTTCAGGTAGACGTGGTTTCCCTCCTGCTTCCCCAGGTTTGGTTCAATCCTGTGAATGTCCGCACGTTTGCCAAATCTTCAGGTACTGGCTTTTGGCAGCAGAGTTTCATGTACACTACTGCTCTGCAGCACTAGTCACACAAGAACAGAAAACAGTTTGTAAAGACCAACTAAACTATGTGAAATGAAAACAGGGCCAACCTGGTTTTGTGCATTGAAGTAAGGAACATTGGAAGCTGCAGTGGCTGCACCAGCGGGAGCAGGGAGCATCATGGGAGCTATGCAGGGGGTATGTGATGCAACCATGGCAACAACAGTAAACAATGGCGGGCGGTTGGCGATCAAGCACAACGCACGCAGCATGCAAAGCAGGTGCATGGAAAACAATGGAGAAAAAGAGAGAGCATTAAATTAGAAACATGCAAAATATTATTACTAGGATAGACAGCGTTACGCTCTACAAGTTACGCCCCTCTCTACGTACTCGTCACCCTGACCGACACTACGGTACATTAGCTACACATGTGCGCGTCTGAAAATAGTGAACATGATATTGCAGAAATACCACACTCAGCGACACTTGGGCAGTATGTCTAGTGACGGTTCTACAGATAGCCTACTGCTGAGGAGCAATGAGAGAGCTACATGGCTTCCTTCTATCAGACAGTGAAGTGAAACATTTACAAATACTGTGGATAGCTTACTGCTTTCATACAACAATACATACATTGGGAAAGGCAAAGTAGGTAGGGAATCGTCTAGGTCTACCAGACACTTAGGCTAACGGCATCGTAACGAGAAGCATGAACAACACAGGTGCAAGCCACATCACCAGCCGTAGAACAGCTCGCACAACATCAGTGCAACTCCTCTCCAAATATTCAGCAATCCTCCCAACACAACATGGGCAGCAATAGATTTGGTTTTCTATGTGTATCGAAAAGTCTTATAAAATTTGTTTTCCTTATACGGAATGGATGGAACCCCTCACCCTGGTAGAACTGAGTGTCTTGGCTTTCAAAATGCCATTTTGCTGAAAAGTAAGATCATCATCTTAGTGGTTAGGTGCCCTTACCTTACTGCAGTGTCCCTTTTTAATCTGTCTAATGATGTTGTTTGTTTAGGCCTTTTATGAGAAAAATACACTGTTTTAGATGAAGAACATCAACTTTGCAGTGATAGAAACTGGTTGAAAGAATTTGTTGGACGTTTAAAACTATATTTTACTTTTTCTGAAACATAGCATAAAAAATGATTTGGTACTTATAATATGATTTATTGTATCTCTGTAACAATGGTAAAAGCGTGATTATATTTTGTAAAAAGTTCGTAAAATGTTATTCGGTTTGGTAGTCTGTTGTTGTTTTTTTACTTCTATGTAATGATTAGGAAATGCCTGCAGAGTTGCACCAGATCCTGTGCAAGTGGTCAGCAATACGTGGTGCAGCAAGGGGCATCATGGTGCAATATACTGCACCTCGCCTACTGGCCAATGCGATCTGTCAACAGGTACAACTGTGATTTTGGGGGGAGGCAGAGCTCTTTCTGCCTGGCCTATCATTGTGCGGAATGATGCGTGAGTTTTAGATAGCCGTGACAACGGTTAGAACTGGCAACACTGCATCTGCAGGTTGGCTAGATTGTCGAGTGCAACTGCCAAACGAAGCAAAGTGGGAATCTGTGATGTCCTGACCCGTCCGTGGACCATGTGTGGCTTGATGGGTTTGTTCGTGCTACCCGACGCACGCCGAACGTCAGACTCAGGGGGCAAACTCACGGAAGGCAGTACCCGTGGGGACAAAGGGCTGTTGACCCTGCTGGAGTTGCATAGAGGCGATGGCTTGCTGGTACTGCGCGGCAAGTTGGGGGTTGTACAGTGTGCTTTTGTCCAGGGTAGGACGCTTGGCGTACGGAACCATGCCAGGTGGGAATCCCTGTGGGCGGAAGGAGGGGAGACGGTCATGAGAACAAACTTTCCATGTCAGAGTTCACAGGTCAAATGTCATCAACCAATCCTTCATATGGTATGGGATTCAGATTGGCACTGGAAACAGACTTTTTCGGGCCAAACAGTGTTAGTTGTTTGTTATTAATGTTGAAGATTAGTGGATACATAAGCACGCACATTCCAGCTGTTTTGTCACAATCTGAAGGGCCCAGTATGCTAAATTAGACCTCTAGATTCAATACGAAACAACATTGTGAAGATATCATGCAATGCAAATTTCAGTCTTGCTCGAAATGCAACACTCCTACTTTAATTTCTAGGTCACTAAACTTTTGTTTTGCTCTATAGGAAAAACAGTAGTAGTGACAGGGTTATATATGTGTGATCTGGTAAAAATGGATATACTGTAGCAAGATGGCTGAATTGGATAGATCGGTTCTGTGAGTTGAGTGGGGGTGGGGGGTAGGCGCATGCTCCGCTGCTTGGATGTGGGGTGCAGGACAGACAGGTTAATGAAATGGAGTTATTGGCTTGGTGCAGAATGTCTCAGCATTTGCATGGTGAAAAATGAGCTAAAAGCTTCAAACGTGAAGTTTTAGAAAGCTTACATTCAGCATGACTTCAGCCTTCTTTTACTTAACGTTTTACATAACAGTCTATGTTGGATGCAAAAAGAAGAGCCACATGCAATCATTGTGTTCAGACCTAAACAAAAATTGTTTTGTTTGAATGTGTTTTTGTTGCATATGTAAGTTTCCTTCATTAGTTAAATCAGGCTCTAAGTCTTTATATACAGGCTGTGCAATGTAGCTGGGATGTGCAGCTGGCAAATGAAAGGGCGGCCATTTCTGAAGATACCCACGACCATATTCTGATCGGCGCCTATGTTTCCTCTCCACTGAAGGTCACCCTGGTCACCTCCATCTTCAAGGTCAAAGCTATGACAGAGGACTGCCGGACTATTCTGAAGGAACACTCTCAGTGTAAGTTTTAGGAAATAGCAATTAACACACAATATACAAATAATCGGATATTACAAACTGGTAAAAATTTTGGGAAGAGTCTATTATTCTGTGAACAAGGGGAGGCAGGGTACACCATACAGTTGAGAGGTAGCATGGCTGAGACATGAAGAACATAAGTGTACAAACAGATCCATATTATAAAGAACCTTACACCCTACCAACCCTTACGTACTAGATCAAAAGTTACCAAAATAGTTAACAGTGCGTTCAAAGTATTCGCCACTCCCCATGAATATTACTGTTCCACTATTAATAACCGTGACCTTACAAACAAATTCCAACGACGTTAAACCTTACTGTCGCTTCGAAACGGTAAGATGTTAGACCAAACGATTTTTCGACGACATCTATAGTACGTCTACGCTTCTACAAAACTAGGCAACATGCAAGCAAAGATAGATACCAGTAAGTCGTCCGAGGGGTCTCGGAGACGCTTCAGGCTTTGTACTTTGTCAGGCGTCTGAGGCGTAATTAGTATGCGGAGCACATGATGGCAATGGGCCATAGGGGTTGCAGAGGCAAAACGATTTGTACAGCAAGCAGTGTGCAGCAAGCATCATGGGGAGAGATGGATAAAACAAAAACAGCAATTGGAATGCGGTAAAGAAAAAACGGCATGCAAGGCTACAACTAAACATGAAGACCTCTTCTTATTTTTCTTCTCTCAAATACAGTACCATTACCCAGGTACAATGTACATTTACAATATACATCAGTGGACAGTTTCACAAATTCTTGTACATTCTCAGGTAAGAATTGTCACACAGAGTGGAAGATTTGTTGCATAGAATGGTTATTTTGTGGCAGGAAATCGTAATAGAGTTAGTTGATTTATGGAGAAAAGACAGATCTAGAGCAAAACGAAAGGCAATTTCAGATGAACAATTCTGTGTCTGCTACTTAGGTTATTCTGTCCTTTCAAATCATTTTCTCATTACTTGTAGAATATTTCAATTCTATCAAAAGTTATATTTACCTGCGATAGTATTTCATTTTAAGTGTTTTTTTCTGCATGACAGAAAGTTTGGAATGAAATGGAACTGCAGCCAGAGACCAGTTATACATGTTTCTTGGACAAACTGCTCTGAGAGACCATTTACATGTATATTATAGAGTAATAGCAAATGAACATCTAGTTTTGAGTACAAAGTTATGATTTCTGAAAGTCTCCACTGATCAAAAAATATTTTACAATCCAACCTCCAAGCCTTGCATAGGCCATCCAGTCAGTAAAATACATCTACTATAATAATAGTCATCTTACGTCATAGAATATATATTCCACTATATACAGAAAGTATACCACAGTCTAACACACAAAATGCAGGAAAGAAATAGAAAATGGACAAATATGTTATATTGTATAATAGTATAATTACTGTGTATAAAACACAACTCACCATGTCTAAAGTCCCAAGAGGGCTCTGTGTCCAGGATGTGCAAGAATGCAGCGCAAACTAATTAGTAAAGGTGCAAGTTGGACAGACTACAAGTGGTGTGAAAATCCCAGGGAAAACATGCATTTACAACATTCTACATTCTTCAGGTTAAAACATTAGTTAGTGCACAACTGTCAATTGTGGAAGCAAGAAGAAAGGGATGGTCCTTTAGTTTTGACATTATTAGGTACAATCTGTTTTATGATTCGTTACTCGAGTCATGTGTCTCTACGTCACGTGATCAGAGTAACTGAATCATCACTCCTGAAGAAGGTCGACGGAAGTGCGACTGAAAATTCGAGGTGTACAGTATTACAGGAATGCTTGTATATACGCACACATGTAAGTTCCTGGTTGACTTTCCTTTTAACTTGGACAATTGAAGTGGATCGGTTGGACTTGTTTTCGAAACAACCTAAAGCTATTAGCATTCTGAAGTGTATGGAATATACTGATATTGGAATGTACTGTTATAAATATGGTCTGGGTAAAGCTTTCTTCTGATACAGATAACATGTTTCTTCTTGCTTCGCTCTAGCGTTCCCTACTGGGGTATGCCTGGGGGAGGGGGGTGCATACGGTTTACGGAAGGGTGGCCAAACTGGCTCACAAGACCTTATCTGACGGGGCCTAGGGGATGTGGCCAGCAGTTGGTTCCACTTTTTTATGGTGCATAGACAAAAAGACAACCAAAAGCAGTCCTTAATTTGTGGGAATTAAACAACGTTTTTAGTTGTTCGACATTCTTCTTGCTTCCACAAGTTCTCGACTATCGCAGATGAAGGTAAGGAGAAAATATCCACAGGACAATGAAAGAGCAGAGTTGTTAAGGCGGGAGGAAGGGGAGTCCTACCATGGCAGCTGCGGCTTGCTGTGCCTGGTGCTGAGCTGCCTTGATCTTGGCCTGCAGGTGGGGGGGTGGGTGGAAGTACTTGCATTTCTCCCGTGTGCAGCGACCTTTGATATAGTCCATGCACACCGTGACACAGTTGTCGGATGTGTCGACTGTTACCCCCTCGGTAGGGTGGGCGTATTTACAGTCGTTCTCTCCTCTTGTGCAGTTTCCACGCTGAAACTCACGGCAGACCTGCTCACAGATGACATAGGATGTTCATAATCATGACAGTGCATGTGGAGGAGACAAAAGGTGTAATGCCATTTAATATTTACACTTGTACAGTCAAAACTGCCCAAGAAGACCACACAGCAACCAAAATACATGTACAATGTAATCTGGTATGTGTACAGGTGGTAGACAGGATTCTTCATATTTGTGTTGTCATATGGGGAAAATTTTAAGGGACCACCAAACAGTAGTCACATAGGCTAGGTGGTCATTACGACTACCTGTTTACAGTTATACATATGTAGATGTGGTCATTTGTACTGTCTACTGATTTGACTGTACGTTGAACTTCTAAAAATACGTAGCCCTCTTTATTGGTACAGTTCTACATACGCATGCTTGTAAGCTTGACTGCACAACATTTAGTTTTCATGCTTTAGTTCTAGTATAGAGTCCTGACGGATAGGAGCAAAGGGCCAGTCCCTGCCCTAAGCATGTAGGCAGGTAGGCAGACATGTACAGGCTTTTAAGTTAACACTTTCACAAGAACTGAGAGATCTGCTACTGTTGTACTCACCTCCAGTCTGTCAGTGCGAGCAATCTTCGCTGGAAGCACTGCAGGAGCACTGGCCCCAGGCACTAGCGGCACGGCACTTGGAAACGGAACCTCCGTGGGCACCAGCCCCACCGATGAAGGTGCCATCGGGTTCAAGTACGGATTAAAGGCTGCAGCAGCCTGAATGTTGTTGAACTGCGGGGTGGCCTGCTGTAGGGACAGAAGAACAGAAATGAAGGGGTCAGATTCATTGTCAAGCTAGATCTACCAAGTCTCAAGTCTAAAAAATACCATTCAGGGGACCAATAAAATGTGGATAGGTGGTCACTGAACGGAATTCTTAATGGGAAAAAAGTAAGTGACCACCAAAAAGTAGTCAAGTGGTTTGTTATGTAGAGGTGGTCACTGGTCACTTATATGGTAGGCTGGGGTAACCCAATTGTTGTTGAACTTTGTCTTTGGTTGCCTGCTTGTATGGTAGGCTGAGGCAACCTGATTGTGGTTGAACTTTGGTTGCCTGCTTGTATAGTACTTAAGTAGGCTGAGGCAACCTGATTGTAGTTGAACTTTGGTTGCCTGCTTGTATAGTACTTTAGTAGGCTGAGGCAACCTGATTGTAGTTGAACTTTGGTTGCCTGCTTGTATAGTACTTTAGTAGGCTGAGGCAACCTGATTGTAGTTGAACTTTGGTTGCCTGTGGTAGACAGAAGAATAGGATCCATCTTAAACCACTTCCACCTGAAGGTGAAGGGGTCAGATTCTTCATCAAGCTGCCCTTCTCAAGTTTGAGTGTGGCCGACAGAATTTACAGTCTGGGCACCCAGAACGGTGCTGAACTTTACCAGGCACCCTGGTGAGAGTAGGAAGGGAAGAGGCCAGATTTACACACTTCCATACAAAGGCCAAAGGTCAGGTTCTTCATCAGGTGGAATGTGTCTCACCTGACCTACAGGGGGATTTACTTAATGGTGGGGAGGGCCGACAGGTCGGATGGAAGATCGCAAGGTTAAGTTTATATGGCACGGGTCACCACAGCCCCCATTCGGGGTCAAAGGTTGATGAGATTACCAGCAGGAGCTGGGGTTAGCTGACGGACAGCTTTTTTCAGTAAAGTTCAAGTCAAAATGAAAATGTAGTCTTTCTTTAACATCGTTCTGGCATGGTTCGAATAGAGAAACATTAAGTTTGTAGACATGAAGGTAAAAGACAGACCTCGGACATTGCAGCTTCAAATTTTTTGCATCGGAAAGTAACAGCTCGAAACGTCTTATATCGATTTAGTCTCATTCATCAGAATATCAATGGGAATTCCACACTTATCGTTACTGTGCCTATAACTTTCCAATTACTCATTATATTACAGTATTTCTTTTGGTCCATTGCAAATTACTCTACAATACCCTTTCACAATCTTGTTTCACAAAATTCCTTTCACTGCAGATTAAGTTCATTAACCCTGTTTTGATGTCATGCAAATTGACGTAATTACCTTAAATTGTCAAAGAGATCTGTATAACTGCCTCTTCTAATAACGTTAGGCAAATAGCAGATTGCCTTCTCACAGATAAAGCTATAGCCTTTATAACATTACAGGCTGCATTTAGCCTGGGAAATGTCCAAGTCTGGTAACCAGCGTTTTTTAGGCATGTTAAGGTAATCACGGCACAAAAGACGACAATTGATAATTACTTGGGGAACACATTAGCCTGATACTCTCCATCCCTGACACAAGCCCCTGCTGTGTAGGTTTCAACTTGATTGCGAGCAGACAATGTGAATGTATTCCTCCTGGCTTCATCTTATTTCCTTCATTGATTTTTGTATAATGGGAGGCGGAATTCAAAGGGCGGCCGGTAAAGCCCGAGCTTTAGATGGTGCAGCGGGGCCGTTCGGGCAAAACCCTTCTGATCTGTCTGTCCATATTGTCAGACGGCAGCGTATTGACCCGGCCTGATTGTGTGGAAATGGGGAAACGCTCGCCACTTCAGCTATTCATCTCCGACCCTCGCCTCCCGCTGCCCGACTCAAATCACACATCGACTCCTATCGATTATGCTTCCCCGTCCCGCCTGAAATGGACATCTATTCCCGCAAATTTGCTCATTTTTGATGAACAATAAAGATTTTTGGGAGAACTAATCTGGGGATGGCCCCCGGGGACTGATGCTGAAATGCATTAGAGCCCGCTGGTGAGTAAGAGGAACGATTACAGCTTAGAGGGGAAGGTGATTTGCTAATGAATTCATCAATGCCCGGCCGTGTTAACTACACCGATTTCGAGACCCGGGCATCATTTTACATTTGTTAGCCAAAATTGGTCAAAATATGGACCCGTGCCGTGACGCTCGTGACTCATATCGTGTAATGGGATGGGTTTTAAGAGAGATGGCTTTCGGACACACGACGGGAGCGTCTAGACAAGTGTCTGTCTGCGCCTGTCTGCCGAGGGTCACAGCAAATCCTTCTCACATGTACACCTGACTTGGGCAGAACTCTACAGTGCTCTACACTTCACAACAGACTGTTTAACCTTTTCCTGCTGAAGTAGCCTTTTGGCACGGAATTTGTATTGGTCATGGGGTTACGCAGCAACGAAAAGGTTAAACATTCATGTATTGTAGAGCCCTTACGACAGATACCATTGTTGCAACACAACACAATTATAGTACTCTTGCTGATATGGTACACTTCCTGCAATAGGTACACTCATTTCTGCAGTAACAACACTTTTCTACCCACCACATCATCAATATTCAGTCAGAATCCAACCCTACCAACCATCTTCAGTCTTTGACGTTGCAACATACAGATGTACTACATGCTTTGGGTAACAAGCTTTCTAGAGAATTTTCTCTTATTTCTGATCTGATGTTGGATGTTGTCATTAGTGATCCATTATCAAGTCCTGGGACAACAAGTCACAAGGGCCTGTATTTGATTGCCATCATTAAGTAGTTAGAGACCTCCTGTGTCCCCAGCCTGAACTCAACATCTCTATCTGCACCTGCCAACCAAAGTGTTGCAGCAAAGTCGTTACTCCTCCTGTCTCTGGACACTTGTATAAAATACCAGATACGGCTATAAAACTACCAGATTAGTGTCATTTGTGTATTTTACAGCATAAGTTTTCTTTGGGGAATAGAAATTCACCAATATTAAGACATTGCTACAACGTATGTGTAGAACAGTACACGTTTTATGCTACTGACCATTTTACACTAGGCAGATGGGGCTTTAATGATTATAGCATTGTTAGATGCATGAAAGCTAAGAAAACCCCCATGTGCACAATGAAGTCTCATAAGCCAATCTGTTTGCTTGGAACAGGTGTTGTTTATATGCAGGACATGTCTGATGATGTACCCATCCATACTTTTATCCTCCAGGCTTTCATCCTTGTAATTGTGCCTACCTCCTGAAACCCTTTCACACTCGCTTCACAGGCTAATGTACCCGTCGCCATGGAGGCACACAAATTTCCTTAAAATCTCTCCAAACAGGTGTCAACTGACGTGAATTTGTGGAGTTCGTTGACCTCCCCTGACAGACTGTCGCTGCGTCGTCGAGCATTAGCAGAAATTTTCCATCCGGGTTGAGAGCGAGCGGCGCTGGGCGATTGATCACACCTCCATCCCGTAATGGAAGCCACTACGGTGTGAAGCTGTTTTTGCAGCCCGCCAAGGCTGGTGCTTAAATAATGGCAGCATGGCCTTGACATGATGCCTGGGTCCCTTATGCACAAATACAGCCCGTCCTGTTGGTCTGTCCATTTTGAGTTACGCCATGCTTGGCCTGTTTTAGGGACGCTTGCACTAAGCAAGATAAACAGCCCTTCCTACAACATTATGGATTACCAGACCCCAACTCCACAGAAAAGGAAATGAATCTTATGTTTGAACAAAAGCCGCTAAAAATTTCTCCCCGGGCTGTCACAGCATGCAGCTTATTGCCTCTCAAAATTCAACCATTCCGATCTCAGTACTACCTTTATCAACTCAGCTCAGAAAGTGAGATGAATATTGGAGGATTTCAGGCAAGAGTCGGTGCCGAAGGCCATAGCAAAATTTATGCTACAATCTAACATGACCCCCGTTAAAATGTCAATGATACTCGGGTCCATGAATAGAGGTTGCCCCTCAGCTGAATAGATATTGATATTAATGTGTGTTTCCGCATGACCCAGACATCTAAGAACACAAGAGATAGTTCCAGAAAGCAAGCTTACATTCTCAGTAGACCACTAAAAATTGTTTGCTCCGAGCGAAAATACACACTGTCAGAAAAGCCCGCCTCATTATTTACTACATGTCCTCCATACCAAGGCCATTGAATCAGGTTAGCCTGTTTGTTTTTGAAACGGATACATATGTCGTCCTTGTGTCAGCCCCAGATTCGGTGACAATTCCTTTCAGTTGCGTTCTACACCAGAAATTCCCTTTGTCTGGACATACCCTTGCCAATACAAACCTATCAGTGTGAAAACAGAGATCGAAACGGAAATGAGTAAATTCCTGTGTAAACGCGCCGCATGAAGTGACCTCTACGTGCACTTGTTATCTCCCTAGACTGTCATATTTGAAAAATACTCGGGGCTCAAGAATCAAGTGTGCGATCAAATGTTCTGATTCTACCTTCCAGGCATGCATGGATCCGCACCACTCCATCAGCACACATGCAGAATCCTCCGTAACAGTCCCCTTCCGACACAACTCTCTCCGTAAAAATCAATCAAGACTAATGAATATCCACGCAAAAAGACTAAACAATTCCCAGACAGCCTTCCTAAAATCGGAGTTGCACAGGTAAAAACATACATCAGTTTCCATGTGCAATTTCCTCCCCCGGCCCATCACATGCTAGATTTCTCCACAAGATACAAAATCCCATTCCGGCAAGAAAAGAAATTAGATGATAACGTATAGTACATAACGTTAATTCCTACCTTCAGGTTATACACATAATATGCCAAGTCCAGCGCCATGGCTGCAAGAATCTCTCAAATGGTTTTTCCCCAAGTAAACAGCTTCCCAGTCTGCTCTGCCTGAATCTGTCTGTCAGAGTGAGCCTGCGATGTGATCACGCCAAGAGTCGGGACTAATCTGCCGTCTGGGGACCTAGCTCTCCATACAAATGTGCGCTCAGACTACCAATTCCTTGATGATCCCTGCATAATGATGGCTGCTGGATATGGGGAGACTCTGGAAGGTCCGGCACGTTCTGCCAGTATTCGCCCAATGCCACAGGTGTTAGCTAGGGTCCACCCCAAAATAAAATGGCCATGAAACAACCAATTAATCCCTGCCTCTCATCAGGCACACGGGCGGAGCTACCGGCCTGGCTGGAAGGGAACAGATGCATATGAACAAGGCCCCATAGCTATATGGTTCCAGGTCACTGACGACAGACATAGTCTAGAACATGGGACACTATAGGACGTAACATGCAGGTATGGAATGGGGCCTCCCATTGGTAGACTACTTAATCATATTGATTTTTGCCTTCCTCTGATTGGCGGGGGCTACAGCAAGGGCCCTCAGGCCTAGCCTACCACTTTGGAGCAGTCCTCAATGCTTATTTTGTCTGGAGTACATTTACCTTTCAGCCCTAGCTTATCTGCTCTAATAATGGCCATTGATTTCAAATATTGATTTTCTTAAGGTTTTATATGGCAACTGTCATCCGGTACAAACAAAGTACACTGAAAAAAACTGGTCATGATGATTTGGTAGGGGAACTGTTTTTAGATGATAAACATTGAAGCACAGGCAGCACAAAAAACAACCTTCCCTCTTATTAAACTGTCACTCAGATGACTAATTCTTCATCATTTTTTGAAAGTACTGCAAACTTGAAGCTCCTTGCTTGAAGATCCTCGAGTGACTTTCTTATGCTGTAAAATTAAGATTATGACACAGGTTATGCACCTGTGAATATGATATTCCAGATAGTATTCCAAAGCCCTTATCAGCCTGGAGCCTGGAGGAAAATGTTTTGTTTCTCAACCTTGTCACCTTTTAGCCCCTACAGAATGGCAAAGTTATAACATGGTACTGTGTAACTTGTGATGACAGATATGTGAATGATCACACTATCTAACTCAGCGGTGTGGTCCCCTAGCTCTTATAAGGTAGTGACATGAATAGTTCTCACATAAGAAAATCAGACCAACAAGAACTGCATTGGGATCAATTAAATAATGCTTTTTCCGTTATCTTGTGTTGAAAAATCAGTTCAAGTTATCAAATGGGTCCTCTGATGTGCTAGGCATTTTTACCAGTAGAAAATTGCAAGAGTTATCTCTCTAAATAGATATAGAAAGGCAAATTGCAAAGTTTCTCAAGATCCCAGTTCCACAGAGCCAAAGGGCCAACTGCTCTGACTTGGAGCTTAAAGGTACACTATGTAACATTTTGGGCCCAGGTTATATAGAAACACCATCAGGAACTAGACCTTTCATAGTGCAGCTTTACGAAATAATACAATTTTGCCTTTTTACATCGATATATCTGCTTGGAGATTCTACGGATATAAGATACAAAACAATGTTTCCTAATACTATATAAATCCTAACCACCTTTGCATTGTACTGTGTCCACGGCATCATTAATACAGAGGAGAGGAATGTTTAATCAGATGGCGACCCAGATATCGGTGCAATTTAAGTCATCAGTCACAATGATTGACAGCTCATCAGCCAACCAGTGCTAATCTGTTATTTCCTTCCAACAACTGTATAACAAGTGGTCTTTTACACTGGAACATGTGGTAAGCTAAATTCTACTGTCTTGATCGCATTTAGAACATGGGACATTTGAATCACCAAATTACTGCCGATATGGCGTGGATGAATTTTTGCAACACATACATTTGTAATGGATAAAGAAACACAGCTGATTTTTTTGCATTCTTCAAAAGAAAACCCAAGCAATTACATTATAAGACTCAAAGGGTGGTTCCCAGCAATATACTGTAGATAAATTTCAGTATCCATGAATCAATGAAATAGAGAAGGGTAAAGTGTGCACGACAGAGATATGAATTTCCACCATAAAATGTTGAGAACCGGCAATAAAAACTCAGCAAAATTATGGTCTGCAATATAATATGACCTTTCCAAAAAGTCAAGTTGCACCCCTGCACAGCTAGTAGACTGGAAATGGTCTCCTATGTCTACATGTTCAGACAAACGTATGGGCACTTTTCTGCATCACATGTGCTTAATGATGCTTACCGATTAATAACAAGGGATTAGGGTGAAGGGTAATGATTAGTCACTCCCCTTCCCTTGCCAACATGGCCACAGTAGCTACCGGTGTCACAGTCTGGTGAATACGACAAATATTCACAACATGGAGGCGACCGATTAGTTACAAGGTTTAGCTAAAAACAGTTTAGTGGGGTTTTGTGGCGTAACTACAGTGTGCCCCGAACCCAGAGGTCCTGGGTTCAAATACTTCGGATTTTGTGCCCCAGGGAAATGCACTACATATGACTTGCATCACTCCACTCAGGTGCAAAAATGGGTACCTGACTTTGGTTGGGGAGGTAAAAGGCAATGAAAGGAGAGGGATGGGCTCCGCCTTTCAATACTGTGCCCTAGACATCAACCCACTGCACCTATGGCCTTACAGAAGGCTATGGAACTACTTTTACCTTCTAAATACAGTTTGCCTGGACAGGATTTCAGTCATTACTTTGTAATTACATGTATAGAGTTACTTGCTCTCTAGAATAGGGCAAACATGTTGACCAGGCAGTTAGAGTTCTATGTTTGTTGAGTTTGTCCCAACTATCTCATCATAAAGTCACAGTTAGCTTGCAGAGATTGGGAAGTTTTTTTTACCAATATATCTAATCCATTTCTAAGGTCCATGACAGAGTGCTGCTGTCATTTCTTTGCAATGGGAATCACAATTTTAATTTTTATGTCCTTCACATGAAGAAGATACGAGTGCTGTCATGCTTAGTCCCCAGTGAGCCATCAGGGCAGCGACGGAGCCATCCTATCCACCAGACTGTCCAACTCCGATGACACCTCTCTCCATCATCCATCAGAAGATGACAGGACATACATTCACCTTGCAAATAAAACTGTCGGCCATGGCTACAAGGCCATAAATATATCCCGACCAGTTTGACCTTGCTGTATTTTAGGTCCGGCTGAAAACGTGTTTTCCTAGAGGCACCATATGACTCAAAACAGGCAAGGCAATTTGTTTAAACCTAAGCTCACTTTTTACACACACAAACCGCTGAGTAGGACTTCCAGTTTTGCTGATATGACTCAGGCTCATGTGTCAGGTTCAGACATTACAGCAAAGTCACGCTCGCTGGGAGCAAACGGTGACATCAGTCTCCCATTGAGGCAATATCGTTCGGAAACTTCTCCCCGCGATTCGCATCGGGACACGTCACTGTTATAACTCAGGACACGATATACTGTGATAACTTCCAATATCCCCACTTGCTCCCGGTCTCGCTCGAATGAGTCAGCCTTTACATCACAGTGACTGTACGGCGGATCAATCTCAAATGACAACAGCATCATTCAGCCTTTTTCATTTTTACATCAGCCGTTTTTCGCTGTCCATCACAATGAGGATTGGCAGTGGCGATGCATCAAGGACTTGTCCCTGTCGCCTCCATCCTCTCTCATCCCTACTGATAATCACTCAACATCCCCCTTCTATTAACCCCCATTTCTCATGAAATGAATTACAGCAGGCCATGAGAAGGTTTCCCCTGTTATCAGGGGGTCATCGTGAAAGCTGTCATTCCGCAGCAACAGGAGTAGACAGATCTGTGCCTCTGTGTTTAGCACACCTGAAGCCTGTCACAGTCCACGTCTGCCTTTCTAGGCCGATTTGTTCAGGTTTCAGTGTAGCCATTCCTCACTTTTTATCCTGTTCTGTGTTTTTGTATAACTTCTGTTAGGTTTGACTTCTTTGCTGGAGACAGTGGAAGACGATAAGACTAATTTACCCACTTCTTTAGTAATGTCCTTGATTTTAATAGTAGAATTGCTCTCTCTTCATCAGTAATTGTTGGGAACCAAGGACATATTTTGGACGCTTCTTTAATTGGCTTCTTTTATCATCTATCATCACTACATGAAGAACAGTTACTTATTAATAAAATAACTTTCATCTTCCAATGTTTTTGTTAACATCAGTTCTGCAGCATCAATATGGCTACCTCTTTTATTACAGCGACAAGGAATGAAAAGATACATTTTGTGACGGATTAAGCTTTAAGTTAAAGCCCAGCTATTTACAATCATTATTTCCATCATTTTCATGATTGTAATTCTTCAATATCCCAGGGAGAATTGGCCCTCTACTATCAACGAGCAGTAACGTCTAATTTGTCTCTGTCTAACGATCGGTAAACCCCTAATTTTTCATGGCCTTTACATAACTGTAACATCTCTGATATATCAACATGAACAGATATATATTATAAAGAAACTAGAGTTCAACGAACCCATCTCTTCGCCAAATAATCATGCCTTTATTCAAGACTTTAAGGTCTTATTCATGTATTACTAAATCATGCCTTTATTTAAGACTTTAAGGTCTTATTCATGTATTACTAAATAGTACCTACCCCCAAACCCCACAAATGCTACCAAAACAAGACCTGATTGTACAAGATGACCTGATAGCACCCCTGGTCAATCAGAATTTCAAGCTTTTCAGTGTCCAGCTCACGGCTTGTCAGTGTTTCCTCCAGCAAAAACATCTGTCAAACAGATGTGTCCATAGATATAGGTCAAGTGAGATACATGTATATACAAAACAGTTTATTTCTGTTAATTGGCCACTGATTACAATTAAATGCATCTTTCCATGTAGATTATTATTTTAAGTACTCATTCTATCTACATACCAAAAAATCCTGATGATCCGTCAACACGTTCTCGAGTTATTCTCGTTCAAAGTTTGAAAGGAAATCGGTGCCTGCAGTTCCCAAAAAGCCGCTAGGGGGTCCAAACTCACAGCACTTACTCTCTGCCCCAAGGGCTATCTACCACTCAAAAATCATGACCACAGCATATCCAAAACACGAAGTGTCAAAAATAAAAGTTTTGCTGCAGTACCTTAGGCAGTCACTAGGGGGCCCATTATCGAACTTGACCTTCGTTTTCTTGACCCCCACCCACCTACCAAATATCATCAGGATCCATTCAAGGGTTCTCGAGTTATCTTGCTTACAGACAAACGCACTTACATACAAATCCCGCTACAGCGCCGTAGGTGAGAGCCAGGTAAACCATTTTCGCACTTGACCTTCCTCTCCAAAACCGCTACACACCTACCAAGTTTCTTGAAAATCGCCCAGCTAGATTTTGACTTATGCTGCCCAAAACAAACTGCAAAAAACATACCAAGCTCGCTGCAGTACCGTAGGAAAACGCCAGGTAAACCGTTTTCGAACTTGGCATTCCTTTCGACAACCGCTACACACCTACCAAAAATCACAAAGTTCCATCCACAATTTCTCGAGTTATATGCTGTTGACCTACATACAGACCCAAGTCGACAAAAACATACTCTATCGCCATTGGCGAAGAGAACAACCAGAGGACCAATGTTTTAGAGTTACGGACCATGTTTAAACCTGGCACAATTTCACTGGCTGCAGAGCCTACATAGTGTAAGCCTATCGGATCACAGGTCAGCTTTTAATGTTTGACCCAATTTTTTTGTGTCCATCCAATTTTTTCCTGAGAAATGAAATGACAAGACTAACAACTTCTTATGACTCAAGGCTTTATGTGGTTTAACCGGAGCACAGTTATGGCTAGTTTTTTCTTAGGTAATGCCCAAAGGTTGCTGGTGTGCAGTTGGTTCTGCCCCCCCCCCCCTTCCTACAGGTGTCAATAGGGATGCCATCTATGACCTCATTGTGTCCTACACCCCCTTTCCACTAGAATTTGCCACCACTGAGCAACAGATCAGTGTACGAATTCCATAGACCAGGAATAAGGTTTCGTGTATTTTGTTGTCTTTTAAACCATACTTTGCATCTTGCATTTCAATTACTGTATAGCCGAAATTGCCCAAGAAAACCACTAAAGGGACTGATAAAATCTATGTGGACAGGTTATCACTCTAAAAAGTATTCTTAATGCTTGTGTCACTGGGAAAAATCATCTACTAGTAGTAAAATGGACCACTGAAAAGAGGTTTTTATGTTTTCGCTATATAAAATCAAGGCTCACACAAATACAGTAATATTAATGGTTACACATCCATCTCTGTCTGGTAGAAAGAGGCCAAGCTGCCTGTCTGTCACAGGTTCCTGCTTGTCTCCTGCTGTTTCCTAGGTTTCACCCTGATGGTGATGCTGCCTGTGACACCTGAGAAATGTCCTGGATCAGGGATATCAGGCCAAGCAGGGATTTACTGTCTACTTCACTTTAGAATGGTTGGTCAGAATGGGAGGTGATTCATGTTGCACTATATATACTGTGCATGCATTTAAGTTCACTGGGATTTAATTTGGTGGTGGGGGAAAAAGGACTTTTCGCCGTGGTTTTAAGTTCGCGGTAGCATCATGCACTGTACTCTCTTACTACCATAGAAAAATGTTCGCGGTGGTTTTAAGTTCGCGGTGAAGAGGCCACCACGAAAACCGAGAACATTAAACACTGCAAAAGTTTCTGCGTTTACAGTAACACTGAACCAATGATTCGGTAGAAATACTTGTATTACTATTAGACACATTTTCAGGGTGAAAAGTACTCTCTGATTCAAAATCTATTCTTGCCTATGTATCACTTTTATGATTCAATGCTATTCTTGCCTACATGTATGTATCATAATGACGAAGCAGTTTTAAAGCTGCCTTAACGGGATTGAAGTGGAATTTTGAACTCAAATAACCTCCTATCAGCCCATTTTCTGTGACAGTCTCATCCTAATACCATGTAGTCTGGATACCAGACCCCAGCCCGATCTCAAAATATCTATCGCGTGGTAGATATTTTTGAGATCGGGCTGGGGTCTGGTATCCAGGCTAAATACCATGTACAATGTTTTATTATGTCTACTTCATCCAAGTGTCCCTGGTTCAAGATTGTGTGCATCTACATGTACAAATGTATAATTTTGATATGACTTTTGACCCACTCTAATATCAATCCACATGTAGCAGTAAACTTTGACTTGCTGTGCTAGCCTCAATGTGACCTTGCCTTGTCCCAGACTAGAAAACCTTTGAACTTTGACTTTCAACCTTCCAACTGTAGGTTATAGATATATATATAAAGAACACTCACAAACTTGTTTCCAGCATATATGTAAGTCAATAGACAGATTCTAATACATTTTGTACATTGAGAAGACTTACAAATAGTTTTTGATACCTTCAAAAGACTTGTATCTCCTTTTTGAGTGACTTGAATCAGGGTCACTATATGCAATTTGCGACTTTATTATTCATCCAATAGCCCTATTGAAGTGGTCCTGAATGGAACATCAAACTAGAAATTAGGCCAGACAGGAATTAGGCCTGATGAAACCCAACTCCCTTAAGATGTTTGATCTGATCTACCCTCAATGTTTATGGTAATAAAAGGTATTTGGGACACACTTTTATATCTCCACGCTTATTTCATCTGAAGGCTTCACACAATCCATTGTAGTGGGACAAAATTTCATTACCTGCAAGTTATTAGATTATGGCCAGGTCCGTGTGGATTTATGATCAACAACAATTGAAAGTCTATTTTTCTGTGAAAAACTTTCTTCCAAACAGCATCCGGACCAGGTCAAACTAATTGGGATAAAATAGAGCCTAATCATTTCTAATGGACTAAAACATTTATCCCCATTCAGGTCACATTAATGTTTTGGTCGTGTCCTTTGATTTAGACAAGTAGTCATTACAAAAATTATAGTAAATGTGAGTTTGAGTTAAGAGCGCTTCCTATCAAAGTTTTCACATCCTCAGATCTTTCCCGAGCACTTTAGTCCGCCCTGATGACGTTAGCTCGCTGCGTCACGACAACCAGAAACTTTCTTGTACGGAACAACACGGCGTAGACACAGTGGCGCCGAGAAACTGTAGAAATGTGATCAAGGCTCTATAGAGGTGACCACAAGATGTGCCTGGAGTTAAGTGCCCTGACACCACTCTCTTGTAACCTTCCCAGTCTATCAATGGAAAATTCCTACTCTATATGTATTGTCTGCTTAATGTCTAGATTCATACAACACCTTCTAGGCTGTTGTTGACTATACTATAGCTAGTAGTGCAACGGATATAAAATACTGAAAAAATATGGAATATGTTAATGTTGTTAGAATTTTATTAGGTTTTATTGGCGTATTCATAAGGGCCTCGATACATATTGATATCTCTATGTTCAGGCTGATATTATAATGATAATAGCACTGACTGCTTCTAGGATGATTATATGGTGATCACATACGGTATGCAACAGGTATACTTTGTTTTGGATCAATCCTGTTGATAATAGACTGTTATGATTTTTTCTTTGTTCTTAAGCATTGGCTGTAATAACAGAAAGTCAACTTACTTCCAAATTGGTATTCCACTGATAGCCCCAGAGTTTCAGGTACTGATCCTATGAGCAAATCATACAACAAAATGAACACATTAGTCATGGGGAGAGGAAGCTTCTTTTCTCAGATTTAAAAGTCAGTGTCAGAGGGTCGTCTCTTTCAGTCTTTGCCGTCCTCTGCTTTCCTTCTGCAGCCAGCTTGGCATTTCGCTCGCCTCTTTGAGAAAAAGGGAAGGGCATTGTTCACAATTTCGTACATATATTTATCCTTCCACAAATCTTCTCTCAAAGGCCATTGAAATGCCTTAATGCTTTGTAAGCGCATATCAATTTGAATTCCACGTTCTGGTTGAATGTGAATGTAAAGCAAAATTGGACATGTATGCTCCTAGCTTTTCCGTTTGATTTTTAGATGTTTGAATTCATTGCTGTAGTCTGTGATACTTGATTTAATCTTATATTGCTGCACCACACAGGACACCTCATGTTTCATTCAGGGCAAAGAAATTGATGGATACAAAACAAATCCTAATTAAGGTAAATTAGACTCCAGGGAGAGGGATGCTTCAATTAATATTCAATTGCTTTGGTCACTTGTATTCCGCCGAAGGCCTGGTGTCTCATTACTATGCGACGGCGTTCGTTTGGGATTTAAATTGTTGGATTACTCAAGCTGAGTCTTATGTTCATTTTGCCATGTCTGAGGGTCTGGCCTTCAGTCTGGAGGGATTATTATGGGAACTGCCATTCAGGATGACTCCAGATTTGGAGAATCCAGGATACCCATACTGATTGGATTGCATAACGTTACATTGATTGATTGTATATCTCTGGCTAAATAGTTTAAAAACTCATTGCAAGTCCTGTAGCATCTTCAGTTAAATTTGTACATGTACAATGTACATGTATGTCTGGAACATGTCTGGTACTACTGTAAATGCAGAAATGTTCGCGGTGGATTAATGTTCGCGGTTTTCGCGGCGGCCGCTTCACCGCGAATTTAAAACCACCTCGAACATTTTTTCCATAACAGTAAGAGACTACAGTGCATGGTGCTACCGCGAAATTAAAACCACCGCGAACTTAAATGCATTTACAGTATCATTCTCTCTATACCAATAAAAAAAGGTAGTTATTCAGTTATTTTTAAATCCTGTATCATTGATTACACCTGCCCATATATTTACAACTGTCTAAAGAAGCGAGAGGAAGTTGAACCTGTACATACTAGCATGCACATGTAGTAGTCTCAGTAGATGTAGAAAGATAACACTTTTCTTATATCAAATTTTACCTTTTTGCTATAACCTGTACTTAGCTTGTTTAAGCATAAATGTACAATAAAGGTCTTTCATTCATTCTAAACCATACATATAAAGGACAGGTTTAGTCATAATATTTCATGTTCACCTACAGTGTAGCTCTGCTTTTGTTTTGTAGACATATTAAAGGCTTAGCCTGTTGTGTTAGTCGAAGTATTTGGCTGGTAGCTGTGCAGGTAGAGGATTACCTGGCCTGGTCAGGTATGTAAGAAACACTTCATGTAGGAAGTGACCTCACTTTACAGGAATGCGTGGCATGTACTTGTAGCTTGTACTGCTTCTAATGTGACTGGATGGTAGATGCTCACCAACTAGCCTACTTTGCAGACTTTGAGCGGGCTGGCTTTTATTCTATACAGGAGGCTGGTTGCGATTTTCAATGTTGGCTAGGTTCTCTTATGCCGGGAAAGGGAGTTTGCAGAGAAAGGGAGTTTGCCATGGAAAGGAGTTTGTAGAGGAAGGGAGTTTGCCGTGGAAGGGAGTTTACTGTGCCTTGAGGCCCGAAGTCTGCGATGGAGGATAGTCACCAACCAACTTCACAACAGCAGCTTTTAAAGCTTTTTCAAGTCTTTCTGTGCAGCGAATCCTATTGTAATAGCCCCGTGGGCCCATCTGGCAGAAATGGACTGGTGGGTTTACGAGCAGGGTTAGAAGGTTTGTGCATGATGAGTTACTGCCCTACTTCTGCCGGCTGCTGATGGTAAAACAATGGCTGTTTTTACACCTCCGGTCATGCTTGTGGGGACGGCACATCACTTTAATACACTGATGGAAATCACAGGGACTTTTTTATAGCGCATGCATGGTATCTACATTACGTTACCTTCCACAGGTTTTTGAACTATTGACCCTTTGAAGGTGTGGTTTTGTCACACATCATTTGCCTTTACAAGCATTTCCAAAGATCTTTTCCCACATTTTCTGACCAGATTTTTTCCACAGTATACTGTAACACTTAGTCTATATGCATGACTTTCTTATGGCAGATCCACATGTATTAATTTTGCGCTATAAATACAAAAAAGACCATTGACGTAAATGAGTCAATAAACTCAAACTATATCCACAATCACCACTGACACATCAATTTCTTATTTTAAAAAAAGTATTGCAACCCTCAGTAATTGTATAAAAGGTACCGTATATTCTCGAATAAAGTACG
Organism: Branchiostoma floridae; assembly: GCF_000003815.2. NCBI lineage: Eukaryota > Metazoa > Chordata > Leptocardii > Amphioxiformes > Branchiostomatidae > Branchiostoma > Branchiostoma floridae. Next base: position 18,392,780 of record NC_049990.1, on the reverse strand, counting down.
CACTTTTTTAACTTTTCAAAATTGAAAAGGTGCTACAAGTTGTTGCCAAAGTTGGGGTGCGTACTTTATTTGAGGTCACTGCACAGCGAAATGGTAAAAAAAGCCTAAAATAAAGCAAGGTGGAGCTACACTTCTAGTAATTTTTCAAAACATGCACATTGTTGTTGTCTTATAGTTGTCTAAACATGAAACAAAGAAATTGTCTAAACATGATTTACATAAGATTGGCATTTGCATACAATCCTTTTGAGTTAGTGACTTTGACTTGTACAACTGGTTTTTCCTGATTTCTTCTACCAGTTCACAGTGATTTTTATAATTGCAGTAGGCAATTCTCCAGGTTGTCTTATGCAAAATAACCGGGGGAAAACATCATAAATTTGAATTTATCCAGTTAAAAGTCTGTTCAAAATTGGTGGAGAAGGGGTGCGTACTTAATTTGAGTTTTTCCATTTTACCTTTCAGTCCCAAAGATCTGTCTAAGACTTGTCCAAAATCAGGGGTGCGTACTTTAATTCGGGTGCGTACTTTATTCGAGAATATACGGTAATACTAATAGAAAATACTACATGTAAATGCACAAAATAATTTTACGATGATGTCATTGCAATAATACAGGCCAAGGGCAGTTTGCATACATGTATTTCTAGAAGTTGATAACCTGATCGACATCAACATGTACATGTAAGACCTGGCTGTACATGTACATTTTGTAAGTACCTATGGGGCCTTGCCTGAGGAAATGTGAATGTTTGCATGTAGAGTGGGTGTGTGGGGAGGATGGAACATTCCTGGCCAGCGCCTGTCATGTCTAGCATTCTGGGGTGTAAAGTGTCTACCACAGTAATACACTCTCCATACAGACACGGCCCGCTATCGGGACAAAAAGACGGGTTATTTAAAGCCAAGTTCTCTTTCCATTTCCAAGGCTACTTCCATGCCTCCATGTATCATGTTTCATTGGATAGGGAAAGTTTATAGACATAGAGTTTGTTCCATATGGTAGTAAAGTCCTGACCAAGTCCACATCTGGGTCTGTCTGTCCCCTCCGAATCTTGGCTGTGACCTTATTGGTGCATTCTTCAGGGGCTTGCTTTGAGTTTTCTCACCCAGCGTGAAAATTGGAAAGCTACCAACCAATGTGTGGTTTTCAATTGCACTGTTATACATTATGTATTTGGAAACTATCCCAAATTATTAGTTGGGCCTAACATTTCTAGCTTTAACTCTGAGAATTTTACAGTTCTTAGACCAGTTAATGTGTTATGTGTAAGTATACTTCTGGGACCTCTAAACTTGTTACCCCGCCTAAGGTATTGCTCAAACCCCCTCATGAACAGTCTGTGCATGTCCAGTATTTCCATACATAAATAGAGCCATCTAGTTATCAACATTCACCCCATTGCTGTTGGGATTGCATAAATCCACAGAGGAGGCTGGTATTCAGTCTGGGGTAAGCCTTCAGCAGCTCCCCTCTCTCAAGTTTTGATAGAGGCATTATGGGTGCCGAGAAGAATGCAGGCTGCTAATCTCTCCCTAAACATGGAAGAGCCGCTTAGATAGAGAGCGTTTCAAACTCCCGCAAACATTGCAGTTTCAGGATAACACTTTGAGTATGATTCAAAATACAAAAATAGATCCTAGTACATTATAACTATATGTCAGTTGCATGTAAGAATCAACTAGCTGCATTAATACATATTTGTATCGTAATCCATAAGTTACACATAAACACACAATCCTGCTTATAGAATTAGCACTACTCATCCCCGATAATACCTCCTCTCTGCCGGCTTAGACTGACTCACAGTGCAGTCACAGGCGATAATGCCCTAATACCTACATGGTGAATCGAACTTAGAACTGAGCAACTTTGTTTCAATTCTTGCTGGTACTTCTAACCCCTATTTGGTGTGCTTGGCTGAGTTGCTTACTTGGCTGACCATGCATACATAGGGCCAGACTAAACTCCTACCAAACAGCTAACACTGCAGCAGGGCATCTGTTTACATGTTGTGGAATAGAACTAGGGATGTCTACTGGTAGGGGGTACCTGTTACTAGTACTGCGAAAATCATTTAGGTACAGGTGCAAAATACGGGGTATAAATGTACCTGTTAATTTACCTAGGCCTGAAAAGAATGATTATCTTAACTTGAAGTGTTACCAAAAGCCTGTTATTTCTACCACAAAGATCAAAAGTAAGCACTAGAAAAATATGAAAACAATTGTGTAGGCATTGCAGTCAGCACCATCTTTGTTTTGAAGTTCTTTTGAAAGCACACGTCCTCTGCATAAGATACCATATTAGCCTAAATTACTTTCTGTTTACTGTTCGTTCTGTTAAATTTATTTGTGTCTCTGTCGTCAATGAAAACCACTGTTTACTTTGTCAAGTTCTTCTGTACAGGTCTGGACCTTTACTTAAAACCTCAGATCTGTAACCAATTCCTGTATCTTTTCCTGATGTTACGTGTTAGCTAAACATCCCTACTCCAAACATTTCCAGATGCAGATATATATTTCAGGTCCACATTAAGCTGATGAGGTAATAACAGGAAAGTACGCCACTGAGATCAGGGGATTTCTGGATAAATGGAGGCCAGAAGCACCTCCTGTGACAAATGTTTCAGCTAAAAGAACTTAATGAGATCTCAGGGTGGTAGGATTAGCGTTCCCTACTGATAGCGTCTTGTCTTCAATTTTCTTTAGTAATGCACCTGCTTCAATACATACCCCCTATTGCGAGATGGTACTTGAAACAATTCAGTCAAGAATTTAGAATAGTCCAATTTACATGTGTAAGGGTGTAAGCAGGACAATTATTAAAGAGAAAAATTACTGACTGTAAAATCTCTCCCTTACTTTTCACCAGTAATCTTTTATTTTAACCCCTAGCATCCCAAGTTCTTTTTAAGCTCTTGCCTTTGATTGACATTTAATTGCTCACCGGAATTTTTGTTTAACCTTCTTTTGTCTAAAACTTAAAAGGCTTATTTTTGTTTAAGAGGCTTTCAGTCATGTTGTAAAACAGAATTTTTGTGTAATGTGTTTTTGTTTAAAAGGCTTTTTTTGTTTAAAGGACTTTCAGTCATGTAGCAATGTAAAACTGTGTACGTGTATCTTTCCCCCCAGTGTTGTGACATCACAGCCGGCATGTGGGACAACATGTTTCTCCTGTATATGGAAATACACAGTCTTTAAACAGTACCGGGGTCGTCTGTGCCATGCGGGGAGTCAAGGCCTCCGCCACTTCGGGAGGAATGTGTGCCTTGATGTACGGTTGAGCATGCTCAGTTGAGCCCCGATAGCAGATTATGATCCATAACCAAAAATATCACATTTTACAACCTTCCACCTGTCATCCATCTACTCAGATTTGTTAAACTTTATAATAGTCTGTCATCAGCGTGCTGAAGACTAAACACAATCTTCACTGACCCTTGCGCCTAAGGTCCTCCGTCCATCATCATGCCCTCTAACTTGACCGAATGACCTTTTTATTCCAGAACTCCAACAGAATGATTGCAACTCTCAACACTTTGAATGATGCCAGATTTTAGTTCAGGCACAGTTCTTGAATGGTCTTTACACTGATAAGATGTAACATATCTTCCCAGTTCCCCACTATAAACAAACATTGCGTATTCACATCACCACTTCTGGTGGTGGAAAAAAGAGTGTGATCTAACTCCCATCTAAAGTATTGCACTGCCATAAACTACAGGGAAGCACACAATATCCTGATGTCTGGAAGACTGCTCTCCCTGCTCATGTGGAGAGATAACAAGAAGATATTGCACGGAGAGAGTCTGGGGCGTATGTCAAGTTGGAGGTAGAAATATTACCTGTGACCTTTCAGGTAACTACACGAATAAATCAGCCCAGGTATAGAAAAGCGTCGGGCTGGCAACAAGTTGTGCCGAGCCGCTCCCGGTATCATAAAGAGCACCTTGAGTGGGTGCCGTAACATCAATCAAAGCTCCGAAAAAAGGTGGGATTTTTTGCAGCACAATAAGAAAGCTGCAGAAACAATTTGTCAAGTGGATGGAGCTATAATTACCAGCAGTTTGGCCTCTGACTGAGAACTTATCACCCTCGGGGGAGGCATTAATTCCTTGGATTTCATGGAGAATTTTCCCTGCTGATGATTTTCTGCCCTGGCTGGCAGGTGGAGGAATACATTTTCCTGCTGGGAGGGGACTGTCTCAAAACGTAGGTCACACTTCAAACCAAAATTACATTTGTACATTGCATCACAATATGTATGCCAATAGGGATTCTATCTTCAACCTGTTATAAGCATTCAGGAATTAAAGTTTATCAGTTATATTTCCGTGAGACTTCCCTTGTAGTATTTAGAATCCCTAAGATAGTCAACATTTCAGAAACTATTTAAACTGAGGTACAGGTAGTTGGTCTTAAAAACACAATGAGACAGTCAAAGTAGCAAAAAATTAACAAAATGTTAGACTCCTTCAAACCAAATTATTATCACCTTGCAACTGAAAATATCCTGACTATAATCTTTAGGCATAATTTGAGTGAAGGAACCTAAAGGCTAATTGCATTTTCCTTTAGAAAACTATTCTGACATTATACATATCAAAGACTTATTCTGATTCTGAATACATCTAAACTAGCATTGCTACAAATAAAAAATGAACTTTCGAAACGATCCTGAGCTAGCAGCATCATGAAGAAGAGAAGTGCAGATCACACGAGTCAAGGTTCAAGGCCCAGCAACAATATTAGTTCCTGTCTTACTGCTCCTGTTCTTCATTACTGCACCAATGATATATCAACATCTAACCTTACACTCCTCCTGAAGAGAAGGAGGCTGATCTTAAGTTCAATAGATGATCCCTCTCCTTACATCCTAGATGGGGTGGTCCGGATGTACACCACTCAAATATATATTACTGTATCAGATAGCACTTTGCAGGCAATCTATAAGGGCGTTTATTGTACATTTGACGTATTAATCGAATAGATGTGACCTGGAGAATTGGATGTTTTCCGGCGGGGAGGCAAAGGGAAACTCATTTGTACCTCCCGACATTAATCTCGGGAGGAGAGATGTTTCAGTTTCAGGCAGGGATGAATCTGCCAGGCATTTTTTCATTGCTGATGTGAGGAAAGGTCACATTGATGGTTCTATTCTATAGTAAGGGTTGACAGGGCTGTAGGCAGGGGTGGTAAGACAGCCTGACTGTGTTTAGTATGTTCATCAGGTACAATGTACAACAGCTAGCTAGATATTGTGGTTAAATCCTTTAACTATACAAATGTATAAAGACTTTTTTTGCCTTATGTTTCTTTATATATGTATCCTTGCAATTAGCCTATATTACGGGCATGATTGCAAATTACTTAAATATGTCTGATCTTCAACACAAATTTTCATAATGTATTACAACCAGGATGTGAAAACGTGTTGTTACTCTGTGACTGGAGGGTAACCTCAGTCGACAGAGTATTGTAATCGGTCTATGTATTGAGTGTTTGCAACTACATCTCTATGTTCTGTTTGCCGCATTCGTATGTGGTTTGGCATGTCGTCTGTGCTCAGTTGCGCGATGATGCACATTGGTTTTTTTTTTTTTGCAGTACACATGTAGCTGTAATTATAATCGATGTAATAATTTCAGAAATCACCCCTATATTTCTTTATTTTTAGTTTGTCCTCTAGCCACTTGAGCCTGAGTGCTTTCCTAGTTGACAACAGGAAGATGGCATGCCCATTACCCCAAGTCAGGAACCATGTAGATCACATTAGCCCATCCCTTTATCCAGTTTACTTCCCACAGACGTTTTACAAGCGCTTCACAGGAAACCCGTACACAGGATGAGCGCGCTGGGCCTTTGGGGACGCCCGCTTCCTCTGCAGATTTTTGATATATCGAATTAGATTCTGTACCGTGATATATGAGATCAAGGCTGATAACATTACCCTGTCCCTGGGAGGTTCCAACTTGTGTTTCTGATTCACTTTGTAATCAAGGTGGGAACAACAGCCTTTACAAACACTCTTTATTGTCTTATAACAGGTCTCTGCAGTATGCCTGATGTATTTGTGTATGAGGAGATCTAGACAGAAAATAGTCGCAAGTTTTAGTCCATATTACGGTGTAATCAAAACAATTCACAAGCTATTATTATCAGTTTTATTACAGTTGTAGACATAGATATTTAGTGACACATTTGATTTCTGTCCTTGCAAGTAATTGATATATGTATATTTAGCAACTGGAATGATATTTTATAGAATATTCACTTGTAAATAATCAGAAAACAGAATCTTTACATGTGCATAATGCTATCCAAAACCTGTCTGTCTAGCACTCATCAATAAATGTACTTAAGGGGGGGGGGGGGGCTTGTCACTTGTGACAGATGAATCTAAACATCAGTCATCATTGGCCCAAATGTACTATTGACGATGACAGATTATGTCAAATATCTAAGATGAACAAAAACACTTCTGTTTCATTTTCCTGCAACAGCAGCTTTTTTTTGTAAGCAATGTTGTCCAACCCAAAGGGAACCGTTTGAAATCAATTGGGTCCGGTTCATTATGCAAAGCTACACTGTTTATAGAATGGCTGGTGAATCAATAGAATTGGTGAAACAGGGTCATCCTCATTTTGAAGAAGCGGAACTGGTTTTGTAGACTGTTGGACATGGGGAGAGGAAGTTTGTTGACTTTCTGAGTCACCTTTTCCTAGAAAGGTCATTGCCAAAGTCAACAGTCTGGGGACACAGTCAAGTTCCCTTCTTTGGAAATGTAATCTGAGTCTTGGGTCGTGACAGGAGGAAGCAGAACATGACCACTCAAAGGTCAAACAGTTTATTTCAAAGCAGTGTGGTTGGGTAAAATGTGCTGACAGACAAAAATTCTTATGGGGGAGGGGGGCATCATGACTCACAGAACATATTGGCGTGATATTTTGCACAGAATATGTCAGAGAAATGTGAAAATCTCATATCCTGAATAAAGTTCCTTTTGGTTCATGCTATGGGTTTTAAATTTAATATCAATCTTCTCATAGCCATTATCAGTGTTACTAAACTTCACAGGTGTTATATTGCCGTAAAACCCATAGTATTATCTTCTATGAATCAGAGAAATCTACCAGGTGTGAATTGAACCTTTTCGACCCACAGATATTGGGCATTCAGGTGGCCTCTCCGAGCTCCATACAGCTACACTTTCTGCCTTTTTATTGGCCTGTGAATATACAATGACAGCGCAAACATGAACCCAGAGTAATGAGCATTAATTGGATGGGCCTAGATGGATGGCTGTTGTCAGTCCGCAGTTCTCTCAGCTAACCTTGGACCTCAGCACTCAGTTCTTCTTCAGTCATCGCTTAGTTTGGGGGGAAACCTGACATTGATCTTAAACGTCTCAGTCTTTGCGTTGAGCATTTCTTTAAGTCGTTTCGACCTACCTGGTAGTATAAAGAATAAGTTTTGGTCCTAGGAGGCTCTGATAGAGTACTATGTGTCTCAATATGCAAATAATCAACCAATATAGGAAGGACGGATATTTTTCACAGTGCACGCAGCAACTATTAGGCTACTATTTGATATATTTTACTGTCAAGCTTGCTTGTTATTTTTCCCAATATGTGCAGTTTGTCTCCTATTCTTACAACACTGTCTATGCCATTGAGCTCCGTGGCCTTACCTGCACCCAGGCCAATATAGGAAGGACGGATATTTTTCACAGTACACACAGCAACTATTAGGATACTTTGTGGCATATTCTACTGTCAAGTTTGCTTGTTATTTTTCCTCATATGTGTAGTTTGTCTCATATTCTTTCAGCACGTACTGTCAATGGCCTTGAATGGCCTTACCTGCACCCAGACAGAACTTGGCAATTGTCCACAACAGACACCTATCATCACATATTTTGGGTCAAGAATGTCAACTTTGCCTGAACACCTGGATCCCAGACCTCGTTTTACCTGTTCTTGTCTAATGAAGAGAAGACTCCATATATCACATGCCTCCTGTCCTTTGCTACATAACGTCTCTGGCCTTCTTCCAAACAAAGGCTTTCTATATAATTGTTATTGGGTGGGCCGACTACTCTCTCCTGGCAGCCAGGGGCTGAATTGCGAGGAGCTTACAATAGGGGGTCTGAAGCGAGCTGCAATTCGGCGCCACTCAGGCGACCTCGATACGACAATAATTACCCCAGGTGCGGCCAAAGGACTGTAGGGTTTGAACCACTCACACCTGGAAGGACCCCTACTCTTTTCGATAAGTGTGGTGTGTCACGCGAATTAACTTTTTGTTTTTGATATGCTTGCTGAAGTGCACTACCTTATTATTACTGATAAGTCACCTGTTTGTGAAGAATCCTGCAGTAAGTTACTAACTGTTGTTAAGCCACATACTTTAAGGAACAATGTCTCTGATTAACTCTTTAAAGTTCACTTAAAGAGATGAATTATCCTTCACCAAGGCTCTTTAGCGTACCCTTTGGAAGTGTTTTGAATGGGCTTAATGCACGGATAAATTTCTGTTTCACCGATGATGTATAAGGCTTACAATTCAGTAATTGCAGACATCTATCCCAAGTGCTAAGGGATGGAAAGACACCGAATCCGGAAAATTGCCAACAACGTCTAGATAGAGAATAATACAGCTTAAACTGCCCCAAGGAGACCACTCTAATTAAGGGACTGATAAAATCTTGTATGTGTGGATATGTGGTCATTATAGACAGGGTGTCATTGGGAAAATACAGGTAGCTATAAGGAACCACCAAAAAGTGGCCACATTGGGCAGGTGGTCCTGATGTAGAATTAGGTTTCACTGTAGTCCTGTGCCATGTAGTGTTGGATTGATACACTCTTGGTCCTACCATCATCCTATGTACTCAAAACTGTTTTTCCACAATACGACTGTGATTAATGACAGGTTGACCTGATATATCTCCTACAGCAGGTGTCCTTGTATCCCAAGGACATGATACATCTCAAGTGTACAGTATGAAATGGGACACATGGGACAACACACACTGATCATGAATCATCACACAAAGGACTACAACTGTATGATACCTTCACAAGTCCCACTGTGGATTAAATCCATCTCTCTGTAAACAGGACAGGTTAAGGTGGTATCTCACTGCACTTGGGGTACAGGTGCAGCACTGCGAGGTTCCTTCACTGCGGCACTGTTTTGTTATTTTTGCCAATTTTTCATAATTTATATATTGCATAATACATAAAAGTATGACTTAGCAGATAACAAAATACACAAAAAGTAAGAAAATTTGAAATTGAGTCATCTACAAACCCTGCAGTGCCACGCTAGTGCCCCAAGTGCAGTGAGATACCACCCTGTATTTAGCTGGCTGTAGCTCTTTTCTAGGAGGCCTACTCTAGCCTTCCTATATACCATTTGCTGACTGACAAGTTCACATGGGAAACTTTCTCCCCTGATAAGCACTGAGAATGGTGTCAGGACCCATATCAGACATCCAGAGTGGAGCTATGCCAGGGCAAGCGTGCATACATCTCCCCAGGTAAACCAGAAACTGATACCACAAACTCAACCACCTTCTACAAAAGCAAGCTTGAACCCCTGTGATGACTGATAACCAAATGTCAGATTTTGTCTCTTGCCCGGGGATTGTGCATAGAAGAGATTCCCTGCAGCCTGATTGTGCAGATAAGATTGCAGCCAGCGCATTTTTTCCTGCCTGAGTTCTCGCCTATCTGTTTCATCTCCGATATCCTCCAACACTGATGAATAGGTATATACTGGCCTACTGAGTTAGAAACAAGAAGAGCCAGTGTTGTTTGTGGTTCAAGTTGCCAGTCAGTCATTCCATGCACTGATGCTGGATAGGCTGTTTAAAACTTTCTGGATTACGTCACTGGATCAATTCTGAAACTTCTTTCTTAACTTTTAGACAAGCTGCAAAATCGATCATCTTTGGGGTCATTAATAAAAAAAGTATAAAAAGTATACACAGCATTACACTTGCCTTACCGTACTATATAGATATATAATTCTTTTTCATATACAGTAATTTGTCTGCAGTAATAAGACTGTTTATAACATTTCTATCCAACACAGGTTTTAATAGTACCATGTAGAGCGATCGTCTGAACTTTAAGGTGCCAATCCTAACTTTGTTTTGCTCCCATCTGTGTAGGAACTTGCATTAAAACCTTGCTAATCCCGGCCGGGATGATTTACTTTTATTACGGAATCATTTAGGGAATCCCAGGTGCGCTGTAATAGCCCCGAACATTTGAGCATCTCCTGTTTAACATGCGCGGAGAGTCTGCGCCGCCGACACATTCATTTCTGCAGATATTGATTCCGAGGAGAGTGGCGGACATACCAGGCGCGTGCCAGCCCTTGTAACTTCAATTTTGCACTTCATGGTTTTTTGCACAATTTCATTAACAGGCTTCGACAGCACGCATACTTGGCTCCTAGACTGTCATCTATTTCCTGCAATTTGGGCCGGGCTGGTTGGACTGTATCGCGGCAGTGTTCGGAATGACAACCACAATTTGTCACCATTCGCTCATCAATTTTTAAGCATCGTCCAGACAGACGGGATTTTGTGGACAGGCCTTGCTGAAAACTGAAAATAAGCTCAAGTGTGAAATCAGTGACTGCCTTGATGACTGAAACAGGTTCAGACACTACTTCTAGTTCTACTGCCGCGAAGTAGCAGTACATGTACCTGTTGGCAGTGTCTAGAAGTTTTACAACTGTTACAATTTCTTTACATCTATTGCTTTTCTTTTGAGGAGCAATTATTACCTTTTTCATGAAGGTTGATAATATGTTTGTATAAGTTTTGTATGGTACCTAATCATAACTCGAGAAGCTGTGGATGGGTCCTTATGATATTTGGTAGGTGGAGAGTGGTCGAGAAAACTTAAAAGTCAAGTTTTATGATGGGCCTCCTAACAGTTTTCTGTGGTACTGCAGAGGAACTTTTATACTAGCTACACTAATTCTATTGTTGACAAGATAACTTCTGAAACTAGTTTCAAATCATTACAGGAGACATTGCTAGCTGCTGACATCACCAGCAACATGTATAAGAAGAAGGAAGCTTTAGGTTTGGCTCTGTGAGACTTCCCCTGACTCTATCACCTGATCCATCCTGCCCACTGCTCTTCCTCAAGTCCCAGTAAACAGCCTTATCTGAGAACCCTGTTTCCTCTCTGACAGGATAGGACTTTACCAGATCAGAACCCCACCCCGAAAACTACTACTGTATTTACCTAGACCAAGAAGGTTATGCCAAAAAGCAGTTACTAAAAGCAACTGGATATGATTCAGATAGCATCCACTATCTTTCGTCAGTGACACTGACTTCAGCTTGACGTTGTCTTACCTTGTTTTCTATTGGACATCCAAAATTGATTTCAGCTGTTTTGCATTCATAGCTAGGGTATAAAAGACCAGTTTCTCCAAGAACGTTATGTTTTAGGTGCTGTTTGTCTGTCCGTCTGTTTGTGGGCAGCATAACTTCCGAAGCTGTAAATGGATGATATTTGGAGAGAGACAGAGGGAAAACAAAGGTCAAGTTCGATAATAGGCCTCCTAGTGACTTTCTAAGGTACTGCAGAACTTCCTGTTTTGATTCCTTGTGTTCTGCTGTGGTCATCATTTTTGAGTGGTAGATAGCACTTGTTATGCACTGCAGAGGAACAACTACCCACAGAATTCAGTGAAAATAGCTTTATTAGTTACCTATTACTGTTGCATATGTCAACTGGCTTTTAAAAGATGCTGTGTAAGCTGAAAGTTACCTCCCATTCACACCTGTCCACCATGTATACCCCAGCGCCCAGTAAGAGATGTATTAGTTTGAGATTTACATGTATATAACATCATGTATCAACGGTGCTCTTTTCTGAAGGAAGGTCAGGAAGTGAGCGACACTGCCAGTTCTTGAGATTGGGTATTGCACATCTGATTTAGCTAGCTACAAAACTATCACCCTTCAATCTCTTTGTACTGTATCCAGATAGATGCGACAGTTTACCTCCTACATCCACCTGCTGAAGCTTGGTATTATATGAAAGCAATTGTCGGCCCCAGGCGCCTGGAAGCATGTTACTTTGGGGAAATCTCAGCTTTCATGATAAAAAACTACCAAATGGGCAACAAGGGACCTGCCCACTCATAATGGAGCTTAGTGTGAAGGTGACAAATATCTGGCCAAATGGACGGACCAAAATCTAATTTGCCAGGAAAATGAAGTTCACAGATATCTGAATGGGTAGAAAACTGGGACGTACAATGTATGAATGATAGATGCATGGATTGTGGGGTTAAGTATCTGTATCACCTGGGAGAATATCCCTGTACTCTGCCCAACACTAGCCACCAGATTTGGATCAGACCATATCAATTTCAAATTGAGCGGCAGTAAATATCAAGATCAGAGGTCTTAGATGTTAACCTCCACGCCCAGAAGGTAGGAATCTGTAGACAAAGAGAGGGGACAGTGCCCGCAGGGGTATTGTGTGATAAGTCCAATCTTAATTGCAACGAGAGACAAAATGCAGCGAATAGAGACAAGTAACTAATGGAAGGATTTGGAAATTTGTCCAGTAAAGATATTAATGATGGCTATCAGCTTAAGGACTTACAAAGTTTCTATGCTTACTTTTGGAAACTAACAGCTACTTTAACTTTAAATTTATAAATTTATGAGTTGAATACTGCATACACTATTTTTACTCATGTCAAATTCCAAGCATTGATTTTTTTTCATTTTACAAAGTGTTCAGATAACAGACCTGATTGTAAAGCAGGAATGGCTTGTATGTACTGTACTGAATTATGTATCAATTGACATATTTCTCTTCTTTCTGCTTTCAAATTCAGTAGGAGCATTGCAGTCTGAGTGGCCTTAACAATTATTGTAGCACTGAAAAAAAATGATCGCAAATGATTTCAAACATCTGTTACAGTACTTTGCAATGTGTGTGTGTGTGTAGATTACCAGCATAATACTCCAGGATCCCTGGATGAATTGTATTGATATTTAGTATGTTGGGTAGGTCTTGGTGAGACCTCAAAATGATTCAAGTTTGGCCCCCTAACAGCTTGTTTCAGTACCGCAGCAGAACTTCCAATATTGATATCTTTCCCTTTAACGTCTGTATTTCTACCAATGGGAATTTATGCAATTTTGGGCCCTCTAGCAGCTTATTACAGCACTGCAGCAGAGCTTCCAATTTTTATGTCTTTCCCATACCCTCTGTGTTTCTACTAAGGGGAAATTGTAGAAACAATTGCAAATGGCAGCACACATTTTCCCATCAGTTCTGTATCGACTGCCTCCAGCCTCTGGTGAGTTTCCCCATCCCTGCCTCCCCATGCGCGCACCTGTTCCATACCTGTGCGGACTCAGGTGGCCATGGGGATGATTAATGGAACCAGAGGAATACACTACCTGTACCAATTTGTTAGCGCTCCTCAAGCTGGTGCTCAAAGTGTTGGGAACACGCACCGCTGAGCAGATAACACCTCTGCCGCATCGCGAATGTCCGTCAAGGTTCACACTCACAAAAACAATTCCAGGACAATTCAAGGACTGTATGCTTATCTTCCAAATTGGAAATATTTATCAGCAAAGCTTACCAGTTATACTTTTTCCATGTCAACAGCAAGCTAATCCAGGAAGCTCTTATACATTTTTCAGTCTGTATAACATTTAGAGTTATAGTTACAGTATGCACCAGCTATGTGATAAGGATTTTTAATAAAAGATTCAGAACTACTTCTTGGAGATTACACATGAAATGTGGTATACCTGTGACTGAATGCCTCTCCAATCTTTCTTGAATCAATGGTACAAAGTCCCTTAATAAACTGGGAAAAAATATCACATTTGTAAGGATTCGAAATTCCGATCACCCAACAAAACAAAAAAGGGATATCTCTTGCTCACTCACCGGATAATTACATTACATAAGCCTACATTTATGTCACAGGAATTGTTGGGATAATGAGTAAACTGCAGTAAAGGAAAAGGTGTTCCTGTTTAAGCTTCTAAACAGGTGATCCACACAACAGGGCCCTAATGGTGATGACTTACTTACAAAGTATGAGATAAAACTGCTAAAGGTAGTCATGTAACAGCCTTTTACGTTTAGCATAATTTCAGAAAGACGTCATTGAGCCTTTCATCTTTCAGATGGCCGTAAAAGAAACTTAATGCAACTGTCATAATTCACACTGTTGCCTATAAAGCTTGTGATCTAGTCTGGCCAAAATTACACCACTTTCCTGCTTTCAAACTTCTATTATCACCTGCCATTTCAACTAGTTAAAGACCAATGCTGCACTTTCCTTACGCAGGTAGTCTAACAGTTCTCACATGAATTTACAGGGAAAGATTTGGGTGATATACAGCGTGCTGTAGGCCCTCACTTTCCCAGCATCTCTCTGCAATTTAATCGTCTCTCTAGTGGAAATTCCGCTTTAACGTTTCCCCTGGGCCCACTCTTTGACATAATCAACAGTGGAACGAAGCATTCAAAATCTGAGAGCTCAGCTTGACAGGTGTATTTCCTGATAGGTTACAATGCCGGGAAGGAACCTCAATAGGGTAGAGCAGCTAATATCAGAGCTGTCTCAAATGCACTTGTGTGATGATTTAGAGGAACAATAATTGTGAGAATGGGGCTGTCTGTACCCATGGGTCTCTGCTATGGGGTAGGATTATCTGAGAGTCTGCAAAGAAATCTGTCGGGTGAAAAGTCCCCAGGAGCGATTGCACACCCGCTATGCACGCTGACTGAATGCTCCTGCTATTTTGCAAATTGAGTATATATAATAGATAAACTTTTGAGACTCCAACCTATTCACTGTGTAACGTCCTTGGTGTGTGTAATATAACATTCATCCTTTCAGAGAAGTGAGCATATGATATTATATAATACTTATAAAACAGATTCATACACCTTGCACTTTCGATTGCACTTTAAAGATACAGTTACAAAGGCAGACGATAGCCACACAACATTGGCTGGTATAATTTGTCATATTATTCTTTCACACAAGCCATTTCCTTCTACTTTCACATCCAAGAATCCCTTATTCTCAATCTCGCTGAAGTGTTAACGTTTTTGTTTCTTAATGATATTTACCTGTGGCCTACAGAAATTGTACAGCGTTTACTTGATATTGAGGAGTAAGTTATTTTCGGAGCATGTTCCATTATCAAAAGCAGGTTCCACTGTTGCTCAGGTTGATTACTGTATTGTTTTTGTTCTCTCACAAATATCTCTTATCTAACCATCTTGAAATCTGCAGACTATACTCACTGTGAGCGACTCAAGTTCACATTGTAAACTACCCTAGTTGTTATGCTAGGCTTGAATGACTGGGAAATTCTGCAGCAACAATAACAGATAACGATCTCTCTGATTGGTTCCCTCACCAGGTGTTATAGAAGTGTAGAAATGGACAGATAGGAATGGACTGGGGGATTGCAGTGTACATGTATGTCACCATGATCATAATGGTTTTCACTGGAAGTCGTGACTATAGAACTACCGTCCCTAAGCTTTTGTTATCGCATTGTGTAAAATCACATTCCGTAGATGGGCTGTATATACAGTTGCTTCTTTGCTTCATTTGCTCCCATCGAATATATGTTGCAGATAAATATTCATTAATTCTGCAGATTTGATTCCGAGTGGAAAAACAAGTTTGATGTCAACAAAAGGAGGTGAGGGCCCATGGGTCCTCTGGGCATTCTAGTTTGGCTGGGACCTTTCCAGTGTCTCTTCTCATCATGCAAATTGAAAATTACTTTAGAATACTGGTTGAACACCCAGACAATTTTGTAGGCCCACGTCATGTCTAGGGCAGAGTGTTTCAGCTGTCTACCAGGCCTGGTTTTGTCTGGGATAGTCGCTGAGGTGCACTTTGCAATTATGGCTAACACATTGAATTATACTCTTCCTTTGGATAAGGGCAGACAGCAGATGGTTTTTATCATCACTTTTATTAGATTTATATGCTGAAGACTTTACCATTTCTGTTTCTGTCTCTTTGTGTAAATGGGCTAAATTACAAGTCATCCGACATGTTTAGATTACGATCCTTGATTTAGACATGTCTTCACTATCTTTTTGTTCCATTTAGACATAAGATCTGGTTTTTATCATCACTTTTATTAGATTTATATGCCGAAGACTTTACCATTTAATATTTCATTTCTGTTTCTGTCTTTTGATTCTTTGTGTAAATGGGCTAAATTACATGTCATTCAACATGTTAGGATTACAATCTTTGATATAGACCTGTCTTCACTATCGTCTTGTTCCATTAGGCATTAGATTTTACTCATATATTTTCATAAATTGTAAATAAATAGATTATACACCTGTCAGTAAGACATGAGCATTTGTTGAAAGTTATTTCTCTTCTAGACATAACTTTGACAAAATTACCGTTGGGACACATAACTCGACTTTTTATAACCCAACACACCAGTGTACATGTCTACAGCATTGCTGATATATTGTATTTATATTGATATTAGTGTTGATTTTAACAACAAAGAGAAAATCAAAGGTGCATTACATGGTGGTCTCTATGCAGACACATTGTCGATGGGATTTATAATGACTTAATCTTATCCCTGGGAGATTACAGTTTGTCTGGAGCTTATGTTTGGCTCTGTCGCGATTATGGCGAGACTTCTATTCCTTGGGGAACGGACTGGAGCCAATCTACATGAATTATTAATAACCCAGATTTAGCATTGTTATATGCACCCTTTCACTTTTTAGCATGTCTTAATTTATTGGAATATTTTGCGAGCATTGGTGTAGACATGGTTCAATCCTGTTGTAGTCATTGTGCATATTGCAGTACTGGCCGTCAAGTGACCTTAATGAGAATAAATCCGTTACGTCTACATTAAGAAATTGTACGGAGGACATCGTTTAGGCCCGTGCTATTAACACATGCTGATATTTATCGTCAGAAACATAACAAATTGCTGTTGAGGGCACAGATGGCCAGACTGCAGATTTTTCTTCCGAGCATAATTCTCCCAACCTTCGCACGGGAAATAAAATTACTGACATGATTAGGGCGGTGTTTTTTCCGATGATTGGATTTCTGATCCAGCCCCACCCTCCACTTTCTCATATTAAACAGGAATGTCCCTGAATCTTCAATCAGTGACGACTTCGCTCCGCACGTAGACAGCGTTTTGCTCAAACACAAGGCGACAACAAGGGCTTTTTACATGCCGCTCACAGCAGACAGTGTCTTTTTTATTCCAGACAGGTGCTCGAAGCTGTCTCACATTCCCAGGTAGCACTGGGCTAATCTGGGGAAGCAGTCACGGCTCGGTTTAGAACAGATAAAAGCTTTCACAGTCACTGGCACAAGCAGGCCAAGCACTGACACTTGACTCCCAGGGAATTGAAAAGTAGCTTGAAAAGGGGACTTTATGGTACATGCTCAAGCACATTGCTGATGAATGGACAGTTTCCAGAAGATTAAAGCCCAGGCTGTAATCCAGGTTAACAGTTTAGGGCTGAAAGGATCCTAAAGCCGGGGTAAATGCTACACAACAGCAGAGTGGTGCACACGCTCAAAGGAGTAGTAAAAGTCAGACAATGCAAATTTTGGGTCTGGACTTCAGGTGGGCGGTCATTTGGGCAACTTTAAGATCCCCTTTGGAGGGGGTAAAGATTTGGAGATTACCGGTGTCAGAGACGCATTAGGACCAGGCCACCATGCTTCACTTAAGGTGGCAAGGCCAAGGCAAGGTCAAGACACACACCTCGGCACTTGAGTGTTCTGGTCAGCGCCCATCAGACAATGATTAAGGGCAGGGTGCCAAATGGTTTGATGGTAGTTCCAGCCAATTTCCAGTCTGATTCCCCAGGTGACATGGACCTACCCAGCATTTCATTGTGTTACTGCCTTCTTGGCAGGACTTGAAAAGAGTTATTACACACAGCATGTTATCAGATGGGTGCTGGTCCATGTATGACCAAGCTTAAGGCTTTACCTTTAAGCGTCAAAACTCTGGACTGAAGAATGGCCCTGAGTGTATGCTTGGCTGAAAATGAGACCCATTGACAGCAAAGCTACATTGCACTACCATAAATTATGAAAAAAATACCATGCTTTTTCCTCAGTATGAAATTTCCCACTTTGCTTCTTTACTTTTACTTACTTCTTTACCTACGATATAACTCTTCCTTGGTAAAAATTAATGACTCTTTATGCAATTTTTTCTATGCTTTCTCGATATTTTTCCTCAGACTCATTTGCATGCAATTAGAAGATGGTTTTAGTCATTGTATGTTACAGAATCGTACTAAGCAAATCTTGTAATGTATTTGCCTCTTTTGTTGACATGAACAGTTGAAAAGGTAGGAAATAATATGCTAGACTTTGACCACATTGTTTGTGGGCTAATTAATCTTCAACAAAACTTGTGGATTTAGTTTCTAGCATTCTTAATTTTACCGGGGACGGGCGCAGCTCTCCCGAGTTGCCCAACTGTGAGTTCGCCATGATCGTGGCACAGATATATACAATAACAGGCTGCGGAAATACCACAGTGCACCAGGAGGCCAGCGCCAAAATGTCAACAGCTTCTACAAAAGGTTTACCAAATCCATCAGAGTTAGGCCCGGTGATGCCGCTTCATAGGGGAAGCAGCAAGGTCTCTGTTGTACTTCCCTCTTTATTACAAAAGCTGTAAAAGTTCTGCCGCAGTGTTAGGATGTTAGATCACTTCTGGCTACTTAGAATTCAAGGCCAAACTGCAGATCCAATAGCCTGTTCTACATTAAAGCTACAAAGTGAGCTCTTCACTGATTGCTCTTGAAACTTTGGCACAGATTTTAGAAAGTTGTGGTAAAAACGTTTTCCCCATGAGCCTCTTACAGTACAAATGTGTAATACAATGATTTTAATTTCCAAGGATTGCAGGAATCTTTTTAATCATAATTTAGAAGTAAAACCTAGTTTACTTTTAGCACAGACGCTGATAAGACATAATAGATTTAGACTGCCGTGCAGTTGCGAGAAATTAGCCCCGATATTCTACCCGTGAGATTCTAGCCCTTATAATTCTACCGGTGCTCCCACAACGTCCCGCAACATCCAACCCTTTTACTGTCTTGGTTAAAAATTTATTTGACCTAATTCGTAACAAAAGTATTTAGTAAAGCAGTGTGTGTAAGATTTTTGGAACATACAATGTACGTAGATTGGAATTACCTTCACCCTGCATGGAACTCTGCATACAATATTAGTTTTGCCTGGAGGGCAGGGCTGAGAATAACGATCGAAAAGGTCAGCTTCAATAAAAACTGTTTATGACAGCCTAGACGTACCTGATGCCCCACCCATATGTCTATTACACCTGCCATCTCGTCCTTTATCTTGATTTTTGTGCTACAGCCCTGATTGAGACGTCTAAGCATAGAAACCTGATGACATCTGCTTGACATCTGTTTGCATGGTTGCAGGGCATAAGTATTACATGGTTCATACCAGCTTTGTGTACTAATAACAGTGATGATTAGTTTGACATCCTAATAATGACATGTTTTCTTTCTCATGGGCCAATTTTAGCTATCTACTTCAGATATCAGCAATATTCAGAGAATCGTACAACAAAGACTGTTAAAAACTTGACAATTCCCCATCTACAAACAGGGTTGATTAAACCTAACGGACACACCTGGTTGGTCTATTTTCTGGCCTTGACATGGAATGTACTGTCTGACATGTGTCTCTAGAAAGATTTAATTACCCGACAGTGTCTTAGCAGTAATGCAATTTTCCCAATTTCTCAACAGGAGTCGTGCCCTCTTTTAACAAGACTTCCGTCACCTCTGATAGGTTCAGCTGACGTTGCATTGAGTGGCCAAGTGTGGGAAAATCGGCCCCCGTTTATACGACCCCGGGCACATTTCTTTCCATAGTTGAACCTTACGCGATGAAACAAAATAGCAAGGGTTCGGGTTCGCCGGGTCTGTTGTGAAATGCCATGGGCTGCGGAGACACACATGGACTCTGTTGTGGAATTCTTGACACAGAAAACAGCCTGGGTCTAGATCCCCAGAAGGCAGGATATATCAGACACAACACAAGCACGGTCCATTTACACTTCCCTCACAGACTTTCCCTCAGAAATATGTCCACATTGGCCACATTCCACAACACAGCACTCCATCTTCACTATTGCATCATGTATGTAAGGGCTACTTTAAATTGCTACAGCCTAGCTGCAACGAAGAGTTATTATTAAAAAGGAGATACTGGAAAGGAAATCCTTATAATTATTCTTCTGTTATGATATTCAAAACTAAGAGGCTTGTCTTGCTTTGTTCTACGATCGAAGCACAGAAGTTGAACCTAAAATCCCAAACCATAATGTTTTTGCTTACTCTGTCCCGTTTTCTGGGCTGTGTTTACTTTCTGTAGCACTGATGAAAACTAGAGGGTGTGGACAGGAAATACGATCAACTGTGCTTTTCCATTCTACTCTACTTTCGGCATTTCTGTCTGGCAGACAGCAAAACAGACTGACTTTGTTCTTATGAAGGGAAAGTTGTTCTCTTCCCAAAGACTTAAACAATTCATCGATTGATTTAGAGACAGAGTTTTCTTTTGTGTTTGGTCTGAAAGGAGAGAGGAGGAAGTGGGTCCTGCCCACTGTGACCTTTTGTGCCTACCTTGCATATGACATTGTTCCGTCAAGCCTACGTTTTGCTTTCACAACACAAAAGAGGAAGACAGAATGAAGCTAAGGTGATTTACTTACCTGTTGTAGAAATCTGCTCGTAAACATACTTTTCAAACCGTTTAACGAGCGTGTAAATTTACCGTGTCACCAAGACTAGTGATTTCTCATCTTTGCATTTAGTGTGTGATGCAACTTCACAGCAAAATTGAAGGAATTTTAAAAAGTGAAACTATTTTCAATAGTTATAAGTCAAGCAAGATATCAGTAATGTTAACAAAATCCGTGAAAGAGAAGCAAAGATATTGTTATTGCCACTGTCAACATTGTCTTGTTATCCGTCCATTCAAAAACAACCAAAACGTGTTCCGTGCAAGAATTAAAATGTCAGTTACTTTTAGTAAAGAAAAGAAGAGAAGACTCACCATTGGTTGTAGTTGAGACCCCGGCAGAATAGGTTGAAATGGCACTTGCTGTAGGATCTGGTTCTTTGCGTTTGCTTGGGCTATTAGGTTGTTGCGTCCGTTGATTTCTAGCTGGGATTTCAAGTGGGGTGGCGGGTGCAAGTACTTGCAGTTTTCTCTGGTGCAACGTCCCTGCGGGGCGAGAGACACGAATATTGATGAGTCATCATAACGTCAATAACAAAGAGGAATAAAACGTCTAGTCCACGTAATCCTTCTACCAGGGCCTACCATTTAGTCCTGATTTAATACTATTTAAGAGCGGGCTCTGTGCACGCAAGTGTGGGGCCTTTGCCTGAAATCCATTAGGCTAAAAGCACAGCAGCCAACCTGGTCGAGTGCCACGTAGGGGTGGTAAGCCAAGTACGGGTGCTTTTTCATTCTAGAACTCTGTATGCATGTCCCAGCCCACCCGCTCCGGAGATGGGAGAGTGTCCGCCAATCTGGGCTAAGGGCAGGGATCGCTCCCTTCAAAGCTGGTTAGATCTTCCGAACAATTGAGGAACACCAATTTGGGTGAAGATCTCTAACACCAAAAATCACGGCCGGCTCACAGATAATTGTGGGCCGGGGTTATAGGGGTGGAATAATGTGACTGGCTGCCTACCGCTGCAGAATTAGCAATGTGGGCTGACAAACAATGACGAGGGGAGGGTTGGCTTTGAGAGGGGGAAGGAAGTGTCAATCATGTCATCAGAGGGGCAGCACCAGTGACTTCCCCAGGCCAGCTGGCAGTGCCCTTACCACGTAAACATCCCCTCTTCGTGCAAGAAACGCCCTGAGCCCAAATAAGGACTGAAATGAGTCACCACAACGCACAAGTTACCAGCGGTTAAGCTGCCTTCTAACCTTCCCCACCCTTGCCTACAGTTAGAACCGCCCTAAACTATCAGGAGCCGCTGGGCTGAATATCACTGTCAGTTGGAGGGACAATGGTTTATATCAACTAATGGCATCATTCCAACAGCAAATGATCTGAGAGGCAGGAACAAAAGGGGTTGGTCAGTAGTAGGGAGTTACTCATACCCTTTTGGCTGCAAACAAAATAGTGGGTTGGGCTATCATCTCTGCCCTTGGGGCAGCTCTGGGCTGCAGGCAACATGGGAACAAATTGTCTATTGATCCAAGTTTACCCAGGTGTATTTTTCAGCACAGGTAGACACCTGACGTCGTAACTCATAGTGCTTAATCTAGACAGATATCGTAAAGGTTTCTTGATAACCTTTACCGTACGTGTCATCTAGTCATCAAGGTCAATCAGCTCGGAGGGATTATCAACCTCTACTAGCCGCAGGCAGTATACCGACGACGATGTCATTTGTCGAATTGTACGCACAACAGCACTCAAAAGCTACACTTGAGACAAATGTCTCCAGTTAAAACAATCTCTACAACAACTCCACTTAAGAAGTGAGAGAAGTTGTAAACAGCGGCGGCGGCGGCAGGGGTGAAGTTTCACGGCATGAGGCACTTACTCAGATATTCCGCAGGAAAGGTTAACTGTCAGTGCCATTCCTTTCCACTCCAAGTGCGCCACGGTTTAATAACGTGCTGCCGATTGTCAGACACTCCTGCTGGCGACAGAAACGTACTCTCAAGACAACGTCGTCTCCTGGAGGATGAATCTTTTATATTTGTCCTTGACTTTGTACTACACTTGCATTCATAAGTGCTAAGAGGATTACATTTGATAGAAGGCAATAATAGGAGAGGGTTGCCCAAACTGCAAAATGACTTGTTGACTGGATATTGGGTAGCTTCCTATTCAACTTTCGTGTCTTATTAATATAAAAGGTACTGAGGAATTAAAAGAGTTTCCTTTCAAATTTGAGAGTTTATTTTCTAAAAGAAATTAGATAGTTGCTATGAAAAAACAAGCTTCATTTAGTAATTTAGAACAACAAGTTTAAGTCCAAGTTGTACCTTTCTGGCGAGACTCAATCAATGCAAATAACTAACGAATCAGTAACGATTGATATAATTACCAGGTTCTATCACCTAAAAGCAGGATTTAAAGTTTCCTAATCACATTATGACAACAACATTTGAGGATGAGATCATTAATACCCATAAGCTGTATACATAAGCTGAGTTGATGACATTCTAGATATGACAACGACATGGCGTCTGTACAAAAAGATTCCACTTTATCTTAACTTTCAGATAATAAGAATTGATTTTAGAATAATGATAGTTCTATTCAGAAAAAGGATCTTGTATGCCTGGGACAACCCAACTTACATCATCCTATTTACAACACGTTTACGTACGTCACATGAAACAATACGCTATACACTGTCTGTACATAAGCATTGAAAGCTGCAATGCATCGTTAATATCTACATCCATAAGAGCGGCAATTTTGACAGGGATAAATGCAAACACCAGTCTGCCCTATTCCGTAACCACCACACCACCACTGTCAACATTCATGATGTATCACCTGATTACAAAAACCTCCTTTTTGTACAAAATGGAAGGCTGGGAAACTGGTTGCATCTATACACTATACAGACCACCTACCATGGACCAAATAATTATATACACAGGCATAAACAACCCACAGAACTCACACCTACCTGGTCTATCTCCTGATACTGATAGTACATACTGATGTGTGATTTTCACCGCTGGCTGGAATTGACCAAACTTTACCACATCTAATCCGTACTGTAAGCTAGCGAGCGAGCCAGAGCGAATGCCCGGTGGTAGCGCACAATAGTAGGTGTTGTGCTAAGGACCTCACACCGCCCGACTGAACAGGAGCGGGGACGGGCAGGACTAAATGACCCCAGGCTGATCCGCTGGTGGAGAGGCAGGGACATCAACCAGACAAAAGGATCAAAGACCCAGCATATATTTGCATGTATTACAGCTGGCTGAAGTCTGGGGTTTGTTCAGGTCGGACAATAACAAATGTTGGGAGTGAGTCACAAACAATTTATGGCCACAACCACTCCACTACAGTCAATGAACAGATCATTAACTGTATGAGCTGGCGGTTCTATTTGTTATCCAATGTTCCTCATTTCAGTTTTCTTTCTCGTTCCTCTACCTGTTCGTTAATGATAGCACAATGTGTTATGATAGATATGTCTTCTCCAACACTATCACATGCAGTTTTATCTTTCATATCTTTTGTTTCCTGGTATGGAGTCTCATTCCTTAAAATTGGTTCCCATGACAAATTTACACCTTAGATCCTATCTCTTTAATTGCGTGTGCTGGTTATTTGGAGTAAGGTTTACTCTGTTTTTCACTGAAGACAATTTTCAGGAGGCTTTCATGTGTCTTAGAGGGATTATGTCCAGTTAGTACACCAGAGGACTTTCTCTTCCCAATTATCTGCCTCAGTACCTGAACAAAAAACACATCAGCATCACAATAGGCAGTTAAATTTGAAATCCTGCCAAAGTCTGAAATCATCCCTCTTACCAGGGAGGTTCTATCAAGATACATACAGATAAATCATAGTATTACGCAATTGTACAGGTATGTGAATGATGGTACTAGCATACAATTTTACTCACTCGAAGCTCTACTAGAGCGCAGTTCTTTATAGCAAAAATTCATCAACCTAACAAAACTAACACGTTATGCTGATGCCTCTAACACATGTGCAGGAATGTTTGTTGAAGTATTATTTATGCAATGTCCTTGTAGGGTACCATCGTCCACACTACTGGACATGGTATCTCTATAAACCCCATTTAGACCCTCGCCCTGCATGGGAGTGAGTCAGGTCAGCTACAGAAATGATTTAGATAAAGGTTTGTCCCATTTAGAATGGACCTGGATTCATCCCATAGCCTGGAAACTATCACTCTGACCCCTTAACCAGTTTCTGTAAATAACTATAAGTAGGATGTGTCCAATCTGTCAGAAATGTAACATAATTCACGATATTCCAGTTATATGTCATGTACTATCTGAGATGTTTCACGACCTCATTTGTAGGTCATGAAACATCTCACGGAATATTTCTTGCCCAGTTGGTATGTCTACCGCTATATGCAAATCACATACAAAGAGATACCTCCATGAAGGTATATAATCCATAACAATAACATTAAATTAGCCTATGCGAAATCATAATTTACTGATTGTCTTGACGAAAAATATCTGACATCACACAGATGTTGGTGAGACAACATAATTTCATGTTTTTCAGACAAAAATGTCAACATGTCAAATACCTGAAAAATCACACAGCCCAAATGAAAATTCATTTGTCAGGGCATGCGGCTTCTGACCCCTTCATAATTGGACAGCAGCAATATATTAGGACTACAATAATCAATCAAAGAACCAGTTTTGGCCACTGTAACCTAGTAACCTAGTTAGATCAGCAATGTCTGTCTAGACAAATGTTGGGGAAAATATCTAAAAAGGGATTCCCTTTAGGCAATATGCTACATGTATGTTGTCAAATATAATGATAATTGAAGGCTACAACCTTTATATACATAACCTTACTACAGAAGTAGTAATTGTTTCCTACCAAGAACTAGCTGTCATGGAATATGAAGCAAAGTGGTTTACCAGAAATTTTGATTGAAAAGACCGCTTTTGTTCAGCTCTTGTATAGACAGATGGTTTCGGATTTCCTGTCATACCAGTATATACAAAGAAGAGAAGTAAGCTATTTGTCCAAAGTAATAAACGTTTACAGACATGCATTGAAACAATAAAACTACATGTAGATATAAGACATCGTCAGTGTCATAAAGCTTTGTATTGTCTTTTCAATTTCACTACTAATTTTCTACTTCAGTTCTTGTCATAAACATAGTCTGAACATTGGAGGGTCAGAAAAGTTACAAAACAAGGCTTTTAACAGCTGGTGCAATGGTTACATGTACGTTGTCTGGCCTTTTTTTGTTGAAACAGTGAATGGACCAAAGAAAGGGTGTTTAGTCTATCAATAGAATGATATTGGCATGTCCGTTAAACAGTCAAATTGTGTATGTAACAAGCTGTTGCCAAAAGAGAAACCAACAAAGGCAGCCTGCAAGTACAATTGATTGTTGTATACTTTGATGTGCACTTTTGACACTACATCTCAGTTACACAAGACATGCTTACAAATATAACATTACATGACATTGTACGCCTCTCACTTTTTAAAATTCTGGTGTCTCGCCTGTAAGTTTGTTGTCCACTTCCATTTTGTATTTGGTACAAGAAAAGGACATACACACAGCTTTAATAACTCTACGATAAATTCTGACAGGTCACTTCAATGGAGATGAGAGACAAGTCAAAACAACCTGCACAAATGTTTGCATAACTGTCAATCTCCTCAGAGAAAATATCTGCTGGCACAAGCCAGTACCAGAAATAGCTCATGATGGCTGCCCATTAGAGCCCTCTGTTATTGCCTGCAGTGGTGGCCATACCAGCATGTGTGAAATTAGGAAATGCAGGCATGGATAAGTGGGCTAGCTGCTGTCTCAGTCATGGTAATGAATGATTAGAATTGTTTTCCGGCGCTCCCTGTAGATAGTACCAGAGACATGTTGGATGGACACAGGTCACTAAGCTTGTTAGAGACTTGGATACATTGTAAAGATCTGCCTTATTGACAAATCAAAAACAAATATAGAAGCAAATTTGTACACCGAGATTGATGCAGCCATGAAAAGTTCGAAAATCAAACTTGACTACCCGGGATCAGAAAGTTAGGGAATTTGGTCAAGGGCCAGGATGTAATGATGCATAAAAGTGAAGAACAGGATACACAATTACCACGTAATCAAGGCATGTGGCACAAATTTTACCTGGAATTGCATTACGAAAATTATCCCAAAAATGTAAAACAAAATATAGACTCAACACTAATATTAGTCCAAGTTTTAATACATATCGGTGCCACAAGGCAGTATGATTATTTCATCATCCAATATCGGAAAGACCTTACAATATTTATTTGTATTTTCCTGTGGGCAGGAATAATAAAGATCACACATGGGTAACTGGGCAGATGACAAGCTGCAGAAAATGAAATATCATGAATTATTCCACCGAGGATATCAGGAGCAACTGTTGTCTGTGCAGACCCAGTGAGTGTGAAATTGGAGGGAGCCCATCCCTGTCCATCCCATGCTGCCACTCCCCTGATAAATCAACAAATGAATGGCTCAAAATCTGATCCTCTAAAAAAATATCACTTATTATTCTACCAACCATCCCTTTGATAGCTAACAAAAGAAACGTTGTTACAACAAACTTTTCAAAAATTGAAGTTTCACCAATTTCCCTATAGACTGGACAGGTGACCTAGATTTGAGCCCAGTCAGACATGTTGTCATGCCTGACCCAGATGTGCCACATGTGAGTGACTGATTAACAGACAAAAAACTTGGACTCATTTCTCCCTCCCTTTTGTTCTACCTCACTGGGAAATGAACAAGCTCACTGACAGAGAGACAGCATAGAGCCTCCGGCTATCAGATAGGCTGGAGATTTGGCTGGACAAAAGCTGTGATCCCAGTCCTTACCTCCAGACAAACGCAAACAACTAAACAACACACCAACCTTTCAAGAACAATGATGAGCGGCAGAGCGTGGTGGCTAGATCTGATTGACAGAGAGCCGGCGAGGTGCTAGCGTGAAGCGAACGCCAAACAGGATGCAGGACACGTTGTGGCGGTTTAACACTGGCTCAGTGTGCGCGGCATGGCGGTGTGCTGCTATCCCTCTGACTGCCCCATACTGGCCCCTAACAGTTGGCTGTGAGTCTGGAGCAAGAGGCCTGCCAATGACGGGACTGACCTTTGGGCCAGCCAGGGGTCACGTGGGGTCACACCGACCTAGTTTGTCCCAAGGCCAGGATTCGGTTACAGGCTGGAAATGGGGTTAAGTCACCTGGTGAAGTGGTTTTATCTTTTTCTTATTCCTCAGTTCCTATTCAATTATGCATTTTGATGATAATCTCTGTCACAGGGAAGGGAAGGTCCCCAAAAAATAGTGTTGTTGTTACTGATCTGGTATAACCTGTGGTTAATGGTGCATTTTGTAGCTCCTGAATGGGGCTTTAACCAGTAGCAGGTGCAGGGGGGCCAATGGAGCCAACGACCTCTAACTCTGGCCTTCATCCCTCAAGGTCAAGAGTCTTAAATATCATTTCAAGCAACCAAAAAGTGAAAGTTCTGGAGACTTAAGAATGACTTATGGAAAAGAGAGATTTCTTTTTCTAAAAGTGTTGAAACATTTAAACTATTAATGTCTGTTTATATGCCAATTGGGATATCATGTGCTCGGACCATCTGCTGCTAAATGTACAGTTCAACTGTCTTAAAAGCATTCGTAGACAGAAAACAGATGCTATCATATTGGTTGACAAGTCTTATAGTCCTATCTACAAATGTCAAAGATGTGTGTCAATAACAGAGAAAAAACTGACTACTGAAAAAGTTGCCGATATCAAGTCTATGTTTTTGAGTATTGAGTTGAAAACTGAAAGATGATAGCTGAGACAGGATACAATGGCTGGCTGATTGCGCTACTGTCTGTCTGTGAGACAAAACCATAAATAAATTATGCAAAATTATGGCCATAAAGACTGCGATGATAGCCACACTGATAGTAATATGCATTTTAGCAGGGATAGCTGCATAATTCATTGAGAAAGAGTGATAAAACCTGCATTAAGAATTCATAAGCTACAGGAAATTTGTTGCCAAATGATGTTGCCATGTCATTAGCGATGGTATCTGTTGCAGAGACAAGCTTGTTTTGGTCTGCTAGAAGCACTTTCTCTTATTAGATTCCGTGATAAATAAAAGTTTGAACATTTTTCTCCTGCAGTTGACATGTGCCTGCTAGACATAACATGCGGGGTAGAGGTGATAGAGCAAGGACTTTTCAGTTGTTACGAAAAGAAAATGTAAATTGCAAGAAACTTATCTGTATCAGCCTGGATATAGGCTGATATAGATCCAGGCCTATAATCTGGATCATAGGCCAGTTGTTATCAGGGTCTATCTCAGGGGGGCCTTTTTGCAGAATTTCGATAGGGGTATTTTTGTCCTAGGCTAGAGTCAAGGAGTTGGCCTGTGTAGGCCCTTTAAACAGTCTGGAATCCAGGCTACATTTATATGGGAGTGGAAGAGTTTGCATCACTACCTATTGTTCCCAGACATCTACCATCCTACTTGCATTGCCTGGAAGCCAGCCTATACCCAGTATACAGGCCAGTTTTTTCCTCTCCAAGGCCAATAGGCTCCCAAAGGAAACTTTCCCTGGTTACATGTGGACTCCCAGGCAACCATTCTAGTTATGGTTGTCATTGTTCTAGGTAAGGGACTTCTTCAGAATTCCTCTAGGGGCTCATGCACACTTGCAGGGGTCTGTTTCAGATTAGGGTTGTCTCAAGAGGGTTAAAGATAGAAGGGGTGGAGTCAGTCATACCAGACTGGTCTCTACAGAAGCTGGGGGGAGGGGCACAATTTGTTTACTCAACAACAACTATGTGAAAGGAAGGGCAGATTGAATTTCTTCTGTCATGTAAAAATGAAAGTCCAAATCTCAAAAGGAAAGACCAAATCTCAGTGTGAAAACATTCATGAATTGCCAAAACTACTGCTGCCTTTTAAGTTACATTATAGTTACTTTGTTTCCTTTGCATTTGCAAATAACTAATTATCCCAATTCCCATGTTAATGAATTGCCAAAATCACAGTTGCCTTTTTAGCTACATTTGTACCTAATTTCAGTTCCCTTTGTACTTTCCAAGAATGAATTTATCTATCGAATGTAGAAGCCATATTTCCAAGAATTCATTTCCTTCTGTTCCTTCAATCAAGCACAGCATGCATAAGGCCTCCAATTGCACCAATCAGTTTAGTCAATAAAGTGATTGACAGGGGGGTGTCAAACAAAACAAGTTGTTAACTAGGTGTAAAGATAAGCTCATTAGAAGCCAGTGTCCAACTCATAAACTCATCAGCCACCAATTGAAAAGACATTAACACCTAGTTGTTAGTGACAGATAGCAGGTTGGTGTGTAAAACTGTAAACAGTATGGGGATAAATGCCTACAATACAGTATTGGAAATCTGTAAGTACCCAATATAAACAGACTATCAGAGTCCAAGCATGAATAAAGTATGTTAATCCAACTTTGCCTTTTTGTACACATCAACAGCAGAAGAATTTTGCACATTGTTACATTTTCCATCTATTTCTTTGAAAAACAAGCTACATGTATTGTGTCTCATGTTGTGAACTTCTGTGCAGATCACTGAACAAAAAAATGCTGTCAAAAATTACAAATATTACATTGCCTATAAAAACAGTTGTTATAGCAAAATGCAATGTTTTTAACATATTGTATTTTGAAATATACCCCATTGAAAAAAACGGATATAAGTTACCCTACGGATTAAGGTGAACTAGTGTTACCTGTATACTGGGCGACTGAAAAAGACTACAGGAGTTGACTTGATGAAACCCTACGATTCCTTAAGATTAAACAGCCTATGACCTTGATATGTCCTACAGGTGCGCTACCTGACCCTCGCTGCTCCTTTTTAATCATCACCCTTCTCCTGTCTTACTCTGTAATCTCCTCCACATAATACCTCCTCTCTGTGACTCCTCTTTCTGACCAAACCTGCAGTTTGCCACACCAAATTTCCTTCTAATTGTCTGAGAAATCAATTTCCTTTGATGGCGTGACCTACATAACACTGATCATATAGGGCAATGCCTTCTTGTCTCAGGGGAGACCTGGATACAGACTGGAACACAGAATCAGAGCATGGACAAGTCAGCAGGACTCAAGTCACAAAAATCCACTCAACAATTCAGAGCTGTCTTTGAATTCTTTTCTGTTCCAAATGTTGTTAAATATATACTTGTTAAAATCTGTCAGCGCACAAATTTAAAAGTACATTTTCATTAATTTCATGTCAACTGAAGTTCAGATTTCTTTGATGGATAGGGTGTATAGTTTATGTAGAATGTACGTGCTCTGTATTGTTATACTTTGAAAAAAAAGGTTATTGTGTGCAGAATAAAGGAACCAATTGCATCATCCTGAACAGAGGACGTGTCCATCAAAATTTAATGGTTCCTTTACAGATTTGTTCTTTTGGGTGTGGGTTCGAGGTGTGTCTGTGTTTGCATATGGGACAACCGCTCCCATTCATGTGTGTACAATATAACACATTCAATCTGCACGTCCCCGCAACAGGCTGGTACGGCACCACAGTGTGCACTGGGTCTGACACAACCATTAATCATCATAGTACCGAGATCATAAGGATCAAACACAACATGTCTCTCCCGAAATTTGTTCCCGTGCTGGGAGAGCAATTCACTCCTTTGTTACGCCTCCCTCTCGGAAACGCACTGTCGTCGTTCCGCCCTCTCGACTAATTGCGACTCAAATCAAGGCTAGGCCAAGGCTTCCTGCGCTATAGTTGGAAAAACACTCTCTTTTATCACCGCGCATAGATCCAGGAAATATGTCATCGCCGCCCGGCGTTCCCTGCCATGTTCGCTCTTCAA